>NC_056431.1:1275180-1382680 GCF_018296145.1 Oncorhynchus tshawytscha
GAGGTGAAGTCTAGCCTCTGGAAAGAGAGAAGAGGAGAGAGAGAAGGGGAGACAGAGAAGAGGGGAAGAGAGGAAGGAGGACAGTTGTAGTATTCACCGTTAGAACTATGCTTTCTATTCACCTATGGTCAAATAGCAAAGTGCACAGTGCCAGAGTGATGTCATTGCCACAGAGCAAGCTGAACAGTATGCTGTGTTGTTAGTCATACTGTTAGTCTTACGTTAGCCTGCTCACCTTTGGCTGTGCTCCCAACGGGTCGATCACCTCACCTGACAATAGAACACACTCACACTTAGACTCAGAGTTACCCAGCACCACAAGGACGTCTGCAACATTGACTGGGGGAACAGGACAGTGCTGATTTGATCTGAATTGTGTGTGTATTTTTCTATTTGTATTTATTAAGAATCCCCATTAGTTCCTGTCAAGGCAGCAGCTACTCTTCCTGGGGTTTATTCAGAATCCCCATTAGTTCCTGCCAATGTAGCAGCTACTCTTCCTGGGGTTTATTAAGAATCCCCATTAGTTCCTGCCAATGTAGCAGCTACTCTTCCTGGGGTTTATTAAGAATCCCCATTAGTTCCTGCCAATGTAGCAGCTACTCTTCCTGGGGTTTATTAAGAATCCCCATTAGTTCCTGTCGAGGCAGCAACTACTCTTCCTGGGGTTTATTAATAATCCCCATTAGTTCCTGCCAATGTAGCAGCTACTCTTCCTGGGGTTTATTAAGAATCACCATTAGTTCCTGCCAATGTAGCAGCTACTCTTCCTGGGGTTTATTAAGAATCCCCATTAGTTCCTGCCAATGTAGCAGCTACTCTTCCTGGGGTTTATTAAGAATCCCCATTAGTTCCTGTCAAGGCAGCAGCTACTCTTCCTGGGGTTTATTAAGAATCCCCATTAGTTCCTGCCAAGGCAGCAACTACTCTTCCTGGGGTTTATTAAGAATCCCCATTAGTTCCTGCCAATGTAGCAGCTACTCTTCCTGGGGTTTATTAAGAATCCCCATTAGTTCCTGTCAAGGCAGCAGCTACTCTTCCTGGAGTTTATTAAGAATCCCCATTAGTTCCTGTCAAGGCAGCAGCTACTCTTCCTGGGGTTTATTAAGAATCCCCATTAGTTCCTGCCAATGTAGCAGCTACTCTTCCTGGGGTTTATTAAGAATCCCCATTAGTTCCTGTCAAGGCAGCAGCTACTCTTCCTGGGGTTTATTAAGAATCCCCATTAGTTCCTGTCAAGGCAGCAGCTACTCTTCCTGGGGTTTATTAAGAATCCCCATTAGTTCCTGCCAAGGCAGCAACTACTCTTCCTGGGGTGTATTATGGATCCCCATTAGGCAGCAATAACTCTTCCTGGGGTTTATTATGGATCCCCATTAGTTCCTGCCAAGACAGCAACTACTCTTCCTGGGGTTTACTATGGATCCCCATTAGTTCCTGCCAAGACAGCAACTACTCTTCCTGGGGTTTATTATGGATCCCCATTAGTTCCTGCCAAGACAGCAACTACTCTTCCTGGGGTTTATTATGGATCCCCATTAGTTCCTGCCAAGACAGCAACTACTCTTCCTGGGGTTTATTAAGAATCCCCATTAGTTCCTGCCAATGTAGCAGCTACTCTTCCTGGGGTTTATTAAGAATCCCCATTAGTTCCTGTCAAGGCAGCAGCTACTCTTCCTGGGGTTTATTAAGAATCCCCATTAGTTCCTGTCAAGGCAGCAGCTACTCTTCCTGGGGTTTATTAAGAATCCCCATTAGTTCCTGTCAAGGCAGCAACTACTCTTCCTGGGGTGTATTATGGATCCCCATTAGGCAGCAATAACTCTTCCTGGGGTTTATTATGGATCCCCATTAGTTCCTGCCAAGACAGCAACTACTCTTCCTGGGGTTTATTATGGATCCCCATTAGTTCCTGCCAAGACAGCAACTACTCTTCCTGGGGTTTATTATGGATCCCCATTAGGCAGCAACTACTCTTCTTATTATGGATCCCCATTAGTTCCTGCCAAGACAGCAGCTACTCTTCCTGGGGTTTATTATGGATCTCCATTAGTTCCTGCCAAGACAGCAGCTACTCTTTCTGGGGTTTATTATGGATCCCCATAAGTTCCTGCCAAGACAGCAACTACTCTTCCTGGGGTTTATTATGGATCCCCATTAGTTCCTGCCAAGACAGCAACTACTCTTCCTGGGGGTTATTATGGATCCCCATTAGGCAGCAACTACTCTTCCTGGGGTGTATTATGGATCCCCATTAGTTCCTGCCAAGACAGCAGCTACTCTTCCTGGGGTTTATTAAGAATCCCCATTAGTTCCTGCAAAGGTAGCAGCTACTCTTCCTGGGGTTTATGAAGAATCCCCATTAGTTCCTGTCAAGGCAGCAGCTACACTTCCTGGGGTTTATTAAGAATCCCCATTAGTTCCTGTCAAGGCAGCAGCTACTCTTCCTGGGGTTTATTAAGAATCCCAATTAGTTCCTGCCAAGACAGAAGCTACTCTTCCTGGGGTTTATTAAGAATCCCCATTAGTTCCTGTCAAGGTAGCAGCTACTCTTCCTGGGGTTTATTAAGAATCCCCATTAGTTCCTGTCAAGACAGCAGCTACTCTTCCTGGGGTTTATTAAGAATCCCCATTAGTTGCTGTCAAGGCAGCAGCTACTCTTCCTGGGGTTTATTATGGATCCCATTTAGGCAGTAACTACTCTTCCTGGGTTTTATTATGGATCCCCATTAGTTCCTGCCAAGACAGCAACTACTCTTCCTGGGGTTTATTATGGATCCCAATTAGTTCCTGTCAAGGCAGCAACTACTCTTCCTGGGGTTTATTAAGAATCCCCATTAGTTCCTGCCAAGGCAGCAACTACTCTTCCTGGGGTTTATTATGGATCCCAGTTCGTTCCTGCCAAGACAGCAACTACTCTTCCTGGGTTTTATTATGGATCCCCATTAGTTCCTGCCAAGACAGCAGCTACTCTTCCTGGGGTTTATTATGGATCCCCATTAGTTCCTGCCAGGGCAGCAACTACTCTACCTGGGGTTTACTATGGATCCCCATTAGTTCCTGCCAAGGCAGCAAATACTCTTCCTGGGGTTTATTATGGATCCCAGTTCGTTCCTGCCAAGACAGCAACTACTCTTCCTGGGGTTTATTATGGATCCCCATTTGGCAGCAACTACTCTTCCTGGGGTTTATTAAGAATCCCCATTAGTTCCTGCAAAGGTAGCAGCTACTCTTCCTGGGGTTTATTAAGAATCCCCATTAGTTCCTGCCAAGACAGCAACTACTCTTCCTGGGGTTTATTATGGATCCCATTTAGGCGGCAACTACTCTTCCTGGGGTTTACTATGGATCCCCATTAGTTCCTGCCAAGGCAGCAACTACTCTTCCTGGGGTTTATTATGGATCCCCATTAGTTCCTGCCAAGACAGCAACTACTCTTCCTGGGGTTTATTATGGATCCCCATTAGTTCCTGCCAAGACAGCAACTACTCTTCCTGGGTTTTATTATGGATCCCCATTAGTTCCTGCCAAGACAGCAACTACTCTTCCTGGGGTTTATTATGGATCCCAATTAGTTCCTGTCAAGGCAGCAACTACTCTTCCTGGGGTTTATTAAGAATCCCCATTAGTTCCTCTCAAGGCAGCAGCTACTCTTCCTGGGGTTTATTAAGAATCCCAATTAGTTCCTGTCAAGGTAGCAGCTACTCTTCCTGGGGTTTATTATGGACCCCCATTAGTTCCTGCCAAGACAGCAACTACTCTTCCTGGGGTTTATTATGGATCCCAATTAGTTCCTGTCAAGGCAGCAACTACTCTTCCTGGGGTTTATTAAGAATCCCCATTAGTTCCTGTCAAGGTAGCAGCTACTCTTCCTGGGGTTTATTAAGAATCCCAATTAGTTCCTGTCAAGGTAGCAGCTACTCTTCCTGGGGTTTATTAAGAATCCCCATTAGTTCCTGTCAAGGCAGCAGCTACTCTTCCTGGGGTTTATTAGGAATCCCCATTAGTTCCTGTCAAGGTAGCAGCTACTCTCCCTGGGGTTTATTAAGAATCCCCATTAGTTCCTGTCAAGGTAGCAGCTACTCTTCCTGGGGTTTATTAAGAATCCCCATTAGTTCCTGTCAAGGCAGCAGCTACTCTTCCTGGGGTTTATTAAGAATCCCAATTATTTCCTGTCAAGGCAGCAACTACTCTTCCTGGGGTTTATTAAGAATCCCCATTAGTTCCTGTCAAGGTAGCAGCTACTCTTCCTGGGGTTTATTAAGAATCCCAATTAATTCCTGTCAAGGTAGCAGCTACTCTTCCTGGGGTTTATTAAGAATCCCCATTAGTTCCTGTCAAGGTAGCAGCTACTCTTCCTGGGGTTTATTAAGAATCCCCATTAGTTCCTGTCAAGGTAGCAGCTACTCTTCCTGGGGTTTATTAAGAATCCCCATTAGTTCCTGTCAAGGCAGCAGCTACTCTTCCTGGGGTTTATTATGGATCCTCATCAGTGCCTACTAAAGGCAGCAGCTACTCTTCCTGGGGTTTATTATGGAACCTCATTAGTGCCTGCTAAAGGCAGCAGCTACACTTCCTGGGGTTTATTATGGATCCCCATTAGTGCCTGCCAAGACAGCAGCTACTCTTCCTGGGGTTTATTATGGATCCCCATTAGTTCCTGCCAAGACAGCAGCTACTCTTCCTGGGGTTTATTATGGATCCCCATTAGTTCCTGCCAAGGCAGCAACTACTCTTCCTGGGGTTTATTATGGATCCCCATTAGTTCCTGCCAAGGCAGCAACTACTCTTCCTGGGGTTTATTATGGATCCCAGTTCGTTCCTGCCAAGACAGCAACTACTCTTCCTGGGGTTTATTATGGATCCCCATTTGGCAGCAACTACTCTTCCTGGGGTTTATTAAGAATCCCCATTAGTTCCTGCAAAGGTATCAGCTACTCTTCCTGGGGTTAATTAAGAATCACCATTAGTTCCTGCCAAGACAGCAACTACTCTTCCTGGGGTATATTATGGATCCCCATTAGTTCCTGCCAAGACAGCAACTACTCTTCCTGGGGTTTATTATGGATCCCATTTAGGCAGCAACTACTCTTCCTGGGGTTTATTATGGATCCCCATTAGTTCCTGCCAAGACAGCAACTACTCTTCCTGGGGTTTATTATGGATCCCCATTAGTTCCTGCCAAGACAGCAACTACTCTTCCTGGGGTTTATTATGGACCCCCATTAGTTCCTGCCAAGACAGCAACTACTCTTCCTGGGGTTTATTATGGATCCCAATTAGTTCCTGTCAAGGCAGCAACTACTCTTCCTGGGGTTTATTAAGAATCCCCATTAGTTCCTGTCAATGCAGCAGCTACTCTTCCTGGGGTTTATTTAGAATCCCAATTAGTTCCTGTCAAGGTAGCAGCTACTCTTCCTGGGGTTTATTATGGACCCCCATTAGTTCCTGCCAAGACAGCAACTACTCTTCCTGGGGTTTATTATGGATCCCAATTAGTTCCTGTCAAGGCAGCAACTACTCTTCCTGGGGTTTATTAAGAATCCCCATTAGTTCCTGTCAAGGCAGCAGCTACTCTTCCTGGGGTTTATTAAGAATCCCAATTAGTTCCTGTCAAGGCAGCAGCTACTCTTCCTGGGGTTTATTATGGATCCTCATCAGTGCCTACTAAAGGCAGCAGCTACTCTTCCTGGGGTTTATTATGGAACCTCATTAGTGCCTGCTAAAGGCAGCAGCTACACTTCCTGGGGTTTATTATGGATCCCCATTAGTGCCTGCCAAGACAGCAGCTACTCTTCCTGGGGTTTATTATGGATCCCCATTAGTTCCTGCCAAGACAGCAGCTACTCTTCCTGGGGTTTATTATGGATCCTCATTAGTGCCTGCTAAAGGCAGCAGCTACTCTTCCTGGGGTTTATTATGGAACCCCATTAGTGCCTGCTAAAGGCAGCAGCTACTCTTCCTGGGGTTTATTATGGATCCATATTAGTGCCTGCTAAAGGCAGCAGCTACACTTCCTGGGGTTTATTATGGATCCTCATTAGTGCCTGCTAAAGGCAGCAGCTACTCTTCCTGGGGTTTATTATGGATCCTCATTAGTGCTTGCTAAAGGCAGCAGCTACACTTCCTGGGGTTTATTATGGAACCCCATTAGTGCCTGCTAAAGGCAGCAGCTACACTTCCTGGGGTTTATTATGGATCCCCATTAGTGCCTGCTAAGACAGCAGCTTCTCTTCCTGGGGTCCAGCAAATATTAAGGCAGTAATATACATTATAATACCATTTTTAAACATTAAAATACATTTAACAACAGATTTCACACCACATTAAGCGTGTGCCCTCAGGCCACTACTCTACTACTACACACAATCCAGGTGTACATGTGTGTATAGAGTGTATGTGTGTATACTGTGTACGTGTGTATAGTGTATAAGTTGTGTGTATAGTGTGTATGTTTTGTGTATAGTGTGTATGTTGTACGTGTTTGTACCGGTGTGTGTGACTCTTCACAGTCCTTGCTGTTCCATAAGGTGTATTTGTATCAGTTTTTTAAAAATCTGATAGACTGTAGTATATATGTAGTATACCCACCTTAAATCTGATAGACTGTAGTATATATATGTAGTATATCCACCTTAAATCTGATAGACTGTAGTATATATGTAGTATACTCACCTTAAATCTGATAGACGGTAGTATATATGTAGTATACCCACCTTAAATCTGATAGACTGTAGTTTATAGTGTAGTATATGGTAGTATATAGTGTAGTATACCCACCTTAAATCTGATCGACGGTAGTATATAGTGTAGTTTATAGTGAGGTATATAGTAGTATATAGTGTAGTATATAGTGTCATATATAGTGTAATATAGAGTGTAGTATATAGTAGTATATAGTGTAGTATACCCACCTTAAATCGGATAGACTGTAGTATATAGTGTAGTATATAGTCGTATATATTGTAATATATAGTGTAGTATAGAGTGTAGTATATGGTAGTATATAGTGTAGTATACCCACCTTAAATCTGATAGACTGTAGTATATAGTGTAGTATATAGTGTAGTATATAGTGTAGTATACCCACCTTAAATCTGATAGACTGTAGTATATAGTGTAGTATATCATGTGGTATATAGTGTAGTAATACACACCATAGGCATGTCCATTGATAGAGCACTTGCTGAAGCTCATGATGTTCTGAGTGAGAGTTCCTGTCTTGTCACTGAAGATGTACTCCACCTGTTTCAATGGGGGGGGTTATCAAGATACCACAGACATACTGGACCTGCATCCAGACACACCACAGGCTTTAGGCTAACATTCTCCAACACAGAGATACAAGGATCTAGTGTAGATGAACAACAGTAGGGTGCAGGATGTTCCTCACCTGTCCCAGTTCCTCGTTGAGAGTGGTGGTCCTGGCTTCAGCTGCTGTGTTACACTGTGGACAGAACATCTTCCTGTCCCAGTTTATAAAGTAACTATGACCCAGCCTAATCACCTCCACACTGGAGGGAGGGAGGGAGGGAGGGAGGGAGTGAGGGAGGGAGGGAGGGAGGGAGGGAGGGAGGGAGGGAGGGAGGGAGGGAGGGAGGGAGGGAGGGAGGGAGGGAGGGAGGGAGGGGAAAAAAATAATGATAATTCAACAGGAAGCCCTCTTTAACTTGTTTGGGATTGCAGATAGATTGCAGTCCACACAACACAACAAAAACACACAACAGACTAACACACAAACACAGTAACACATAAAGAAACCAACAACCAACAGCTCTTAGTAAGTCAGTTATCAGTGCGGGTGGGTCAGTACCACACACTAACATCAGTCGTGGATTGAAATACTAACTTGTTCCAGAATCCACAGAAAGTAAAGTACTGATGAAACATCTTGACCATCACTGTCACTCATCTCCCTTGACTAAAAGGGTCATAGAGGTTTTATTACCTGACATAGAGATGTTATTACCTGACATAGAGGGCTTATAACCTGACATAAAGTATTCCTGACCTGACGTAGAGTGAGATGGGCACCACAGTGTTGAGAATGATGACGTAGGACCAGAAGGAGAGGAAAGCAGAGAACAGGAAGTTGTCTACAGGCAGGTCCCAGGCCAGGTAACTCTGGAACAGAGAACCCACCTCTCTCTCCCACACAGCGTTCCCCACAGCCAGGATCACACCCATACACACCATGAAGCCAAAGATCTGGGACGGGGAGAGAGGAGGGAGAGAGGGGAGAGAGAGGGGGAGAGAAGGGGAGAAAGGGGGGAAGAGAGGGGAGAGAGAGGAGGGAGAGGGAGAGAGAAGGGGAGAGGGAGAGAGGGGAGAGAGGGGGGAGAGGGAGGGAGAGAGGGGAGAGAGAGGGGGAGAGGGAGGGAGAGAGGGAGAGAGAGGAAGAGGGAGGGAGAGAGAGGGGAGAGAGAGGGGGAGAGGGAGGGAGAGAGGGGAGAGAGAGGGGAGAGGGAGGGAGAGAGGGGGGGAGAGAAGGGGAGAAAGGGGGAAGAGAGGGGGGAGAGAGGGAGGGAGGGAGGGAGGGAGGGAGGGAGGGAGGGAGAGGGAGGGAGGGAGGGAGGGAGGGAGGGAGGGAGGGAGGGAGGGAGGGAGGGAGGGAGGGAGGGAGGGAGGGTAAAGATTAGGCTAAATGTATGTACCTTATTTTAATTTCAAAATGTCAAGCTAAACTATAAAAGTAGACTTTCTGGAGAAACCAAAAGGCCATTTCTAGTCTTGTTTTATATTAGAAGTAGATGTGAAACAAGTATGGCCAAACAGAAGGGGAGGTGTGGGGTCTCCTACCCAGAGCACCAGTGTGTTCATGAGGCGGTCGATGCTTGTGCGTTTGAACTTGGTGCGACCACTATTCTGCATCAGCTTGGTGTCTGGGCCTGGTTAGAGAGATATAGAAAGAGGAATTGGTTAGACAAACACACACACACACACTCACACTCACACACATACACTCACACACTCACACACTCACACACACTCACACGCGTGCACACACACACTCACATGCGCGCACACACTCACACGCGCACACGCGCTAACACACACTCACGCACACTCACGCACACTCACTCATTCACACATTCACACACACACACACTCACTCACACACACACACACACACACACACACACACACACACACACACACACACACACACACACACACACACACACACACACACACAGAAGGACCAACCTGCAAAGATGACCAGTCCGTAGCAGGTCTCTGTGTTGCGGAGAACACAGCCTCGTAGTAACATGTTGTGGTTGCTCAGGGGATATTTACAATCTCTCCAGCACAGAAGACCACAGAACCTGTCCAGCTTGTTGTTGGGAGGCTCACAGACCACCTCACCTGTACCGGCAATACACACACACACACCTTTATCACACACTTTACAGCTAATACAGGTTTTCAGACACACAATCATCTCACCTAGATACAGTACAGTGTTCTCTCCATCATCATCTCACCTAGATACAGTACAGTGTTCTCTCCATCATCATCTCACCTAGATACAGTAGTGTTCTCTCCATCATCATCTCACCTAGATACAGTACAGTGTTCTCTCCATCATCATCTCACCTAGATACAGTACAGTGTTCTCTCCATCATCATCTCACCTAGATACAGTACAGTGTTCTCTCCATCATCATCTCACCTAGATACAGTACAGTGTTCTCTCCATCATCATCTCACCTAGGTACAGTACAGTGTTCTCTCCATCATCATCTCACCTAGATACAGTACAGTGTTCTCTCCATCATCATCTCACCTAGATACAGTACAGTGTTCTCTCCATCATCATCTCACCTAGATACAGTACAGTGTTCTCTCCATCATCATCTCACCTAGATACAGTACAGTGTTCTCTCCATCATCATCTCACCTAGATACAGTACAGTGTTCTCTCCATCATCATCTCACCTAGATACAGTACAGTGTTCTCTCCATCATCATCTCACCTAGATACAGTACAGTGTTCTCTCCATCATCATCTCACCTAGATACAGTACAGTGTTCTCTCCATCGTCATCTTACCATCCCACCTCAGTAACAGCTTTTAGAAACCACCTCAGCAGCACAACACACTGTTTACTACATCAGCCTCTGCTTCACAAAAATAATGACTACATATTCAACATCACCACAGAGGGCAGAGTTTAGCTGTGTTTCAGACAGTGTTTCAGCCACATTCCATTTTAGGACTATTGAATTATACTGACTTACTATGGGCACTGTGCTAGCAAACACGCAGACACACGCAGACACACACTCACACACAGACCAACTTGCTTGCAGTAATGCTTTCTGCTGAGCAGGTGAGGAGAGATGTGTGGGTGAACCATGCTGATGAGGAAAACCAGTGTGTGTCTGTGGGGAATGGAGAGACTGGGGGTGTTAAGCGCTGACAACGGAGGGCGTGTGTGTGTGTGTGATGCTGGGCAGTGTGGGTGCTAAGTGCTTGGTTTCAGAGTGGACCTGCTGACCTCTGATGTGTGAAAGACACAGAGACCAATAGAAAGAGACTTCCTACCATCAAAAGAGGCCAGGCTGTTGGGGTCTCCCAGCTCTGCAGTCACAGACAGAGACTGACGCACCTTCATATTGGTCTCCCTGCACAAACACAACACACACACACTGTATATGAACTCACAAACCATCACTGAGCATCACTGAGGATCACTGTGTTGTGCTTTATTGGACTGTGCTGTGTGTTATGGTGTGTTCTTACCCATCTAGCTCTGCTGTCTCGATGTAACAGAGGCTATGAGGTTCACTACTGGACAGTAAGAGAAGGTCAGCCTGAAGAGAAACATCAGCTAGCATTAGCATCCACTAACACACTGTAGCATTTCACTTTGTCCCTTCTAGCATGGCCATCTAACAAGGCTAACACATTCCAGACGCTCTGGCTAACACGCTACTAGTACAGTACATTGAAAGTTAACCTTAGTATAGAGATTGTTTGGCTGAAATATGAGAGTGCTGTGTGTTACATCGCCTTTATGGAAGCCTTTAAAACCACCATGAATTAATCTCAATACCGGTAAGTGCTTGTATATATATCAAACCATTGCACTGCACCATAAAAACCGTGTTATGACAGAGTACATTACAACAGTTGTAAATGAATCATGACCAGTGTGTGTGTGTGTGTGTGTGTGTGTGTGTGTGTGTGTGTGTGTGTGTGTGCGATACATTATGTTGATGATTGAATGACATACACTTACTGCCACAAACTGGTTATTCTCCAGTTTAATGATATCACCCACTCTTACATTCATCCACTTCTCCTTCTGAAGACTGAGAGAGAGAAACGAGGGAGGGAGAGAGAGAGAGAGAGAGAGAGGAGAGAGAGAGAGAGAGAGAGGGAGGGAGGGAGGGAGGGAGGGAGGTAGGTAGGTAGGTAGGTAGGTAGGTAGGTAGGTAGGTAGGTAGGTAGGTAGGTAGAAAGAGAAAGAAGGAGGAACTAAATTATAAATATAAACAGCTTACAATGTGTGAAGAGAACAGCATGAGTATTGGTCAGCAGCAGAAGTGACTGATGACTGTCTGTATTTCTGAGTGTAGACTGACCTAGAAGACTGTCTGTATTGTTGAGTGTAGACTGTACTAGATGAATGGCTGTATTGCTGAGTGTAGACTCTACTAGATGAATGGCTGTATTGCTGAGTGTAGACTGACCTAGAAGACTGTCTGTATTGCTGAGTGTAGACTCTACTAGATGAATGGCTGTATTGCTGAGTGTAGACTGGACTAGAGGACTGCCTGTATTAATGAGTGTAGACTGGACTAGATGCCTGTCTGTATTAATGAGTGTAGACTGGACTAGAAGACTGTCTGTATTAATGAGTGTAGACTGACCTAGAAGACTGTCTGTATTGCTGAGTGTAGACTCTACTAGATGAATGGCTGTATTGCTGAGTGTAGACTGTACTAGATGACTGTCTGTATTGCTGAGTGTAGACTGGACTAGATGACTGTCTGTATTGCTGAGTGTAGACTGGACTAGATGACTGTCTGTATTGCTGAGTGTAGACTGGACTAGATGACTGTCTGTATTGCTGAGTGTAGACTGTACTAGATGACTGTCTGTATTGCTGAGTGTAGACTGGACTAGATGACTGTCTGTATTGCTGAGTGTAGACTGGACTAGATGACTGTCTGTATTGCTGAGTGTAGACTGGACTAGATGACTGTCTGTATTGCTGAGTGTAGACTGGACTAGAGGAGACTTACGAGCCGTGGATGACGACCTGAGACTGCCGGTTGTTCACCTGGTTGTCACTCTTGTGACGGAACTGAAGGAGACAAGAATTTACATGTTTTTTTTCTCCAAATATTATGCGTTTTGAATAGTGTAAATTAGGACAGTTACAATTATCAACCAACAATTACGGACAAAAACTTCAAGATAATAGTCATGATCTGCACATCTTAAGACATTTATTTTAGGAGACGGGGCATTCAACTTTACATTCAACGAGATACAGTTCACCCAATAGCAGTTTTTCATTTTACATGAAGTGGGTAAAGTTGGTAATCATTTTCCATGAAGTGGGTAAAGTTGGTAATCATTTTCCATGAAGTGGGTAAAGTAAAGTTGGTAATCATTTTACATGAAGTGGGTAAAGTTGGTAATCATTTTCCATGAAGTGGGTAAAGTTGGTAATCATTTTCCATGAAGTGGGTAAAGTAAAGTTGGTAATCATTTTACATGAAGTGGGTAAAGTTGGTAATCATTTTCCATGAAATGGGTAAAGTTGGTAATCATTTTCCATGAAGTGGGTAAAGTTGGTAATTATTTTACAGGAAGTGGGTAAAGTTGGTAATCATTTTACAGGAAGTGGGTAAAGTTGGTAATCATTTTACAGGCAGAAAGGCACAGTTGGGAGAAGCTTCATTTTCCAAAGTTTTAACGGTCAGAACCATTTGTTTTTGAGAGCTGTGTTGTAATCATTAGGTCGTCATAGCACATTTTACAGACGCATTATGATGCATTACAAGCTCTAAAGATTATTCAACCTAAATTACAATTATAACAATAACCATTTCCATTTGCATGACAATTAATTGTTACCCCAAATTCCATAATCGTCACAGCCCTAGTGTGTGTGTGTGTGACAGACACTCACGTAGTCGTCGGTGGCATCCTTTACTGCAGTGATGCTGAGCACCAGGACTAAAGGCACTATGGTGGTGAACCAGGAGAGAGACGAGATCTGAGGAATCAACTGGAGAGAGAGAGAGAGAGGGAGGGAGAGAGAGAGAGAGAGAGAGAGCGAGAGAGATGAACAGAGTGGGAGGGAGGGGGCAGGAGGAAGGAGAGGGAGGGAGTGAGAGAGAGAGGGAAACAGAGAGGGAGAGGGGCAGGAGGAAGGAGGGAGGGAGAGAGAGAGAGAGAGAGAGGGAGGGAGAGAGAGAGAGAGAGGGAGATAGAGAGAGAGAGAGAGAGATGAACAGAGAGGGAGGGAGGGGGCAGGAGGAAGGGGAGGGAGGGAGGGAGGGAGGGAGGGAGGGAGGGAGGGAGGGAGGGAGGGAGGGAGGGAGGGAGGGAGGGAGGGAGGGAGGGAGGGAGGGAGGGAGGGAGGGAGGGAGGGAGGGAGGGAGAAATAGAGAGGGAGTGGGGCAGGAGGAAGGAGAGGGAGGGAGAGAGAGAGGGAAACAGAAAGGGAGGGAGGGGGAAGGGGGAAGGAGAGGGAGGGAGAGAGAGGGGGAAACAGCGAGGGAGGGGGCAGGAGAAAGGGGAGGGAGGAAGAGCGAGAGGAGGGAGGAAGGGGAGAGAAAGAAAGGAGAGCGAGAGGAGGGAGGAAGGGGAGAGAAAGAGAGGAGAGCGAGAGGAGGGAGGAAGGGGAGAGAAAGAGAGGAGAGCGAGAGGAGGGAGGAAGGGGAGAGAAAGAGAGGAGAGCGAGAGGAGGGAGGAAGGGGAGAGAAAGAGAGGAGAGTGAGAGGAGGGAGGAAGGGGAGAGAAAGAGAGGAGAGTGAGAGGAGGGAGGAAGGGGAGAGAAAGAGAGGAGAGCGAGAGGAGGGAGGAAGGGGAGAGAAAGAGAGGAGAGCGAGAGGAGGGAGGAAGGGGAGAGAAAGAGAGGAGAGTGAGAGGAGGGAGGAAGGGGAGAGAAAGAGAGGAGAGCGAGAGGAGGGAGGAAGGGGAGAGAAAGAGAGGAGAGCGAGAGGAGGGAGGAAGGGGAGAGAAAGAGAGGAGAGTGAGAGGAGGGAGGAAGGGGAGAGAAAGAGAGGAGAGTGAGAGGAGGGAGGAAGGGGAGAGAAAGAGAGGAGAGTGAGAGGAGGGAGGAAGGGGAGAGAAAGAGAGGAGAGCGAGAGGAGGGAGGAAGGGGAGAGAAAGAGAGGAGAGCGAGAGTAGCGAGGAAGGGGAGAGAAAGAGAGGAGAGTGAGAGGAGGGAGGAAGGGGAGAGAAAGAGAGGAGAGGAGAGGAGGGAGGAAGGGGAGAGAAAGAGAGGAGAGCGAGAGGAGGGAGGAAGGGGAGAGAAAGAGAGGAGAGCGAGAGGAGGGAGGAAGGGGAGAGAAAGAGAGGAGAGTGAGAGGAGGGAGGAAGGGGAGAGAAAGAGAGGAGAGCGAGAGGAGGGAGGAAGGGGAGAGAAAGAGAGGAGAGCGAGAGGAGGGAGGAAGGGGAGAGAAAGAGAGGAGAGTGAGAGGAGGGAGGAAGGGGAGAGAAAGAGAGGAGAGTGAGAGGAGAGATGGGAGGTAAACCAAAGAAAGAGAAGAAAGCAGTCTCTATGATGTACCTGCTGTGTCCTTCAGTGTGGTGAAAACTGATAGCCTCTCTTTCTCCCCTCCCCTCCCCACTCATCTCCACCCCACCCCCTTTACAGCATCCCTGTCTCCACTTCCTCTCCCTCCATTGTTTTATCCCCGTCTCTCTCTGTCCTCCCCATACCTCCACTTCCTCTCCCTCCATTGCTTTATCCCCGTCTCTCTCTGCCCTCCCCATACCTCCACTTCCTCTCCCTCCATTGCTTTATCCCCGTCTCTCTCTGCCCTCCCCATACCTCCACTTCCTCTCCCTGCTTCCATCTTACCTGCAGTATGAGCAGAAAGAGGAAGTAGGTGTTGGCCACTTCCTGGAACTGTTCAAACAGGTTGACGGGTAGAAAGGTGATGACGTTGTACTTAGACGTCACAATACAGTTACTCTGAGAAAGACAGAGAGCGAGATAAAGAGAGATAAAGAGAGATAAAGAGAGATAAAGAGAAAAAGAGAGATAAAGAGAGATAAAGAGAGATAAAGAGAAAAGAGAGATAGAGAGAGATAAAGAGAGATAGAGAGAGATAAAGAGAGATAAAGAGAAAAAGAGAGATAAAGAGAGATAAAGAGAGATAAAGAGAAAAAGAGAGATAAAGAGAGATAAAGAGAAAAAGAGAGATAAAGAGAGATAAAGAGAGATAAATAGAGATAAAGAGAGATAGAGAGAGATAAAGAGAAAAAGAGAGATAAAGAGAGATAAAGAGAGATAAAGAGAGATAAAGAGAGATAAAGAGAGATAAAGAGAGATAAAGAGAAAAAGAGAGATAGAGAGAGATAAAGAGATAAAGAGAGAGAGATAAAGAGATAAAGAGAGAAAGAGATAAAGAGAGATAAAGAGAGATAAAGAGAAAAAGAGAGATAAAGAGAGATAAAGAGAAAAAGAGAGATAGAGAGAGATAAAGAGATAAAGAGAGAGAGAGATAAAGAGATAAAGAGAGATAAAGAGAGATAAAGAGAAAAAGAGAGATAGAGAGAGATAAAGAGATAAAGAGATAAAGAGAAGGGGGAATAGAGGAAGGTATGTTCTAAATGTGAAATACTAATTACTACAAAAATAGAAAATGTTGGTCTATGATTAGTCATGTAATGTACTTAAACATAAATACACATATATAATCATGTACGCACACACACACACAAACTATCTCTCTTACCGCATACTGAAACTTCTCGTTGTATTCTCTGTCATTGGCCCGGACCCTCCTCTCCTCCTCTGGTGAAACACACACAACACAACTGTGAGACAGACAACACATAACTTTGAATAACACAACTCTGAAACATCTTAACCAAAAATATCTTTGGGATAACACACAGATTCCCTGCCAGGGACCTTGCCTTTGTGTGTGTGTTTGTAAGAGGGTGATTATCCCAGGCCGAGTCCCAGGCCGAGTCAATATCACTAATTCATCAATACAGATGTTCTATGTTAATTTGATCCCTCTGTGGTCACAGGGAATTTTCCTGTGCAGCAGGAAAGGCACATTTTCAGTGTATTCAAGGTTTAAAAAGGCTTCTAAATGTTGTAATTCCCACTTTAAATTGTCAGACTAAACAAAAAATGTATCAACCTCTACAAAACTGTCGATTAATTATAATCCACATAATAATTCACATTTCCTGTTGCTGCATGATTATTGTCCTGCTGTGAGAAACTGGTCAGATTAGCATAGAACATCTGTAATTACAGTCTGTGTTGGACAGAAAAAGAGAGATGGAGAGAGGTTGATTTGGCCTATCTAATTTACATATACAGTACAACCAAATCAATATAGAGCTACACATGCACACGCACGCACACACACGCACTGACTGGCAGGTCAATCATGTTGTAAGAGGAATTAGCTCTGTTTGGCTGGTGCTTCTGAACATTAACAATCCAACAGGCTCAGACTAGACACAGTTAACCCACCCCTGGAGGGTGTGTGTGATCCCTGCGTCACTAAGGGAATAAACAGGCCATGACTCTGTAGAGGTCAGCTGAGGTGAATGTATACCTTGAGTTTTTTAAATAAAAAAATTAATAAAATTAATTTCACCTTTATTTAACCAGGTAGGCCAGTTGAGAACAAGTTCTCATTTACAACTGCAACCTGGCCAAGATAAAGCAAAGCAGTGCGACACAAACAACACAGAGTTACAAGGTGAGATGAGGTGAATGTGTATGTTGAGCTGAGGTGAATGTGTACGTTGAGTTAAGGTGAATGTGTACGTTGAGTTGAGGTGAATGTATACGTTGAGTTAAGGTGAATGTGTACGTTGAGTTGAGGTGAATGTGTATGTTGAGTTGAGGTGAATGTGTACGTTGAGTTAAGGTGAATGTGTATGTTGAGTTGAGGTGAATGTGTACGTTGAGTTGAGGTGAATGTATACCTTGAGTTGAGGTGAATGTGTATGTTGAGTTGAGGTGAATGTATACCTTGAGGTGGGGTAAATGTGTATGTTGAGTTGAGGTGAATGTGTACGTTGAGTTGAGGTGAATGTATACGTTGAGTTAAGGTGAATGTGTATGTTGAGTTGAGGTGAATGTGTACGTTGAGTTAAGGTGAATGTGTACGTTGAGTTAAGGTGAATGTGTATGTTGAGTTGAGGTGAATGTATACCTTGAGTTGAGGTGAATGTGTACGTTGAGTTGAGGTGAATGTGTACGTTGAGTTGAGGTGAATGTGTACGTTGAGTTGAGGTGAATGTGTATGTTGAGCTGTGGTGAATGTATACCTTGAGTTGAGGTGAATGTGTATGTTGAGCTGAGGTGAATGTGTACGTTGAGTTGAGGTGAATGTGTATGTTGAGTTGAGGTGAATGTGTACGTTGAGTTGAGGTGAATGTGTACGTTGAGTTGAGGTGAATGTGTATGTTGAGTTGAGGTGAATGTGTATGTTGAGTTGAGGTGAATGTGTACGTTGAGTTGAGGTGAATGTGTACGTTGAGTTAAGGTGAATGTGTATGTTGAGTTGAGGTGAATGTGTACGTTGAGTTGAGGTGAATGTGTACGTTGAGTTGAGGTGAATGTGTACGTTGAGTTGAGGTGAATGTGTACGTTGAGTTGAGGTGAATGTGTACGTTGAGTTAAGGTGAATGTATACCTTGAGTTGAGGTGAATGTGTATGTTGAGTTGAGGTGAATGTATACCTTGAGTTGAGGTGAATGTGTACGTTGAGTTGAGGTGAATGTGTACGTTGAGTTGAGGTGAATGTATACCTTGAGTTGAGGTGAATGTGTATGTTGAGCTGTGGTGAATGTATACCTTGAGTTGAGGTGAATGTGTATGTTTAGCTGAGGTGAATGTATACCTTGAGGTGGGGTAAATGTGTATGTTGAGTTGAGGTGAATGTGTATGTTGAGCTGTGGTGAATGTATACCTTGAGTTAAGGTGAATGTGTATGTTGAGTTGAGGTGAATGTGTACGTTGAGTTGAGGTGAATGTGTACGTTGAGTTGAGGTGAATGTGTATGTTGAGTTGAGGTGAATGTGTACGTTGAGTTGAGGTGAATGTGTACCTTGAGGTGAGGTAAATGTGTACGTTGAGGTGGGGTGAATTTATACGTTGAGGTGAATGTACATGTTGAGTTGAGGTGAATGTGTACGTTGAGGTGAGGTAAATGTGTACGTTGAGGTGGGGTGAATTTATACGTTGAGGTGAATGTACATGTTGAGTTGAGGTGAATGTGTACGTTGAGGGGAGGTGAATATATACCGTGAGGTGGGGTGAATTTATACGTTGAGGTGAATGTACATGTTGAGTTGAGGTGAATGTGTACGTTGAGGTGAGGAAAATGTGTACGTTGAGTTGAATGTGTACGTTGAGTTGAGGTGAATTTGTATATTGAGGTGAGATTAATGTGTACTTTGAGGTGAGGTCAATGTGTATGTACGTTGAGGTGTATATGTTAATGAGTATCAGACCTTTATGCTGAAGGCTGTAGTTTGAGTCAGTCAGATGTTGTTTTTAAAACCTCACTGAATATGCCTACACTTTGAGGGATTATTCATACCTCAAACTAAAGTCTCATTCTCTCTCTCTCTCTCTCTCCCTGTCTCTCTCTACGTCTCTATCTCTCTCTCAATTCAATTCAGTTCAATTCAAGGGGCTTTATTGGCATGGGAAACATGTGTTCACATTGCCAAAGCAAGTGAGGTAGATAATATACAAAAGTGAAATAAACAATAAAAATTAACAGTAAACATTACACATACAGAAGTTTCAAAACAATAAAGACATTACAAATGTCATATTATATATATATATATATATATATATATAGTGTTTTAACAATGTACAAATGGTTAAAGTACACAAGAGAAAATAAATAAGCATAAATATGGGTTGTATTTACAATGGTGTTTGTTCTTCACTGGTTGCCCTTTTCTTGTGGCAACAAGTCACAAATCTTGCTGCTGTGATGGCACACTGTGGAATTTCACCCAGTAGATATGGGAGTTTTTCAAAATTGGATTTGTTTTCAATTTATTTGTGGATCTGTGAAATCTGAGGTAAATATGTGTCTCTAATATGGTCATACATTGGGCAGGAGGTTAGGAAGTGCAGCTCAGTTTCCACCTCATTTTGTGGGCAGTGAGCACATAGCCTGTCTTCTCTTGAGAGCCATGTCTGCCTACTGTGTCCTTTCTCAATAGCAAGACTATGCCCACTGAGTCTGTACATAGTCAAAGCTTTCCTTAAGTTTGGGTCAGTCACAGTGGTCAGGTATTCTGCCACTGTGTACTCTCTGTTTAGGGCCAAATAGCATTCTAGTTTGCTCTGTTTTTTTGTAAATTCTTTCCAATGTGTCAAGTAATTATCTTTTTGTTTTCTCATGATTTGGTTGGGTCTAATTGTGCTGCTGTCCTGGGGCTCTGTGGGGTGTGTTTGTGTTTGTCAACAGAGCCCCAGGACCAGCTTGCTTAGGGGACTCTTCTCCAGCTTCATCTCTCTGTAGATGATGGCTTTGTTATGGAAGGTTTGAATTTAACGGCTCTTTTCTGGATTTTGATAATTAGTGGGTATCGCTCTCTCTCTCTAGGAGGATGCTAAAAGCTCCAGCTCTCCAGCCACTCAAACTCCTCCCTCCAATTCAATTCAATTCAAGGGCTTTATTGGCATGGGAAACATGTGTTAACATTGCCAAAGCAAGTGAGGTAGATAATATATAAAGTGAAATAAACAATAAAAATTAACAGTAAACATTACACATACAGAAGTTTCAAAACAATAAAGACATTACAAATGTCATATTATATATATATACAGTGTTCCTCCATCCCTCACTCTAAATATTAAGAGACTAACTCCCTTCCCCTTAGCAACAATGCTCTCCCTCTGGTTCATCAACTTAGAGAAACTGTATTCTCTCTCTCTCTCTTTCTCTCTCTTTCTCTCTCTCTCTCTCTCTCTCTCTCTCTCTCTCTCTCTCTCTCTCTCTCTCAAGGCTTGTTGTGCTGACTGATGCAGTGAATATTTTTGAGAAACCCTCCCTGCCTCCTTCTGTCTAATATTGATGAGAGCTTTTAAAATTAAATGACTGCTGTTCACCCAGAGTAGAGCACACACACACACACACACACACACACACACACACACACACACACACACACACACACACACACACACACACACACACACACACACACACACGCACACATACCAATAAAGTATGAAGAAGAGAGTGAGGTGAAAAGGTCTGTCCTCTGTCCTCATTGCTAACAATGCGTGGTCAGGGGAATCATCTGACAGATAATACTATAGAAACCAAACTATTAATAATGATATGAAACCCCACACACATACACATACACTTTTGTAATGTGCAAAACATGCATACACACAGCTGCAATTAATTTGTGTAACACAGAAATGTGAAACCAAACACACACACACACACACACACACACACACAGTTTGCCTGACCTACACAGGTAGGTCAGGCAAACACTGCCCCTGTCCTGTTTCAGAGGAATCGGAAAAAAAGCATACAGTACACACACACAGTCACACACCTGCTAACTTCCTTCCTGTTTGTCTCTGTCAGCAGACCAGTCTATACCCAGCCCCTCAACCACACACACACCAGTGGTTTCCTGTGCAGCAGCATGCATGTCAGTCCCTCGTGTCTCATCCTCCTGAGGAATAGCCTTGTTCAGCACTGTCTGACCTACCAAAACACACAGCCCCATCTGACCTACCAAAACACACAGTCCTGTCTTACCTACCAAAATACACAGCCCTGTCTGACCTACCAAAACACACAGTCCTGTCTGACCTACCAAAACACACAGTCCTGTCTGACCTACCAAAACACACAGTCCTGTCTGACCTACCAAAACATACAGCCCCATCTGACCTACCAAAACACACAGTCCCATCTGACCTACCAAAACACACAGTCCTGTCTGACCTACTAAAACACACCTAAGTTGATGGATAAACAGTTGATGGACCATAAGAAGACATTAACCTAGGCCCTATATAAACAGTTGATGGACCATGAGAAGACATTAACCTAGGCCCTATATAAACAGTTGATGGACCATGAGACGACATTAACCTAGGCCCTATATAAACAGTTGATGGACCATGAGAAGACATTAACCTTTTTATTTTTATTTTTTTATTTTACCTTTATTTAACCAGGTAGGCAAGTTGAGAACAAGTTCTCATTTACAATTGCGACCTGGCCAAGATAAAGCAAAGCAGTTCGACACAGAGTTACACATGGAGTAAAACAAACATACAGTCAATAATACAGTATAAACAAGTCTATATACAATGTGAGCAAATGAGGTGAGAAGGGAGGTAAAGGCAAAAAAGGCCATGGTGGCAAAGTAAATACAATATAGCAAGTAAAACACTGGAATGGTAGTTTTGCAATGGAAGAATGTGCAAAGTAGAAATAAAAATAATGGGGTGCAAAGGAGCAAAATAAATAAATAAATAAAAATTAAATACAGTTGGGAAAGAGGTAGTTGTTTGGGCTAAATTATAGGTGGGCTATGTACATGTGCAGTAATCTGTGAGATGCTCTGACAGTTGGTGCTTAAAGCTAGTGAGGGAGATAAGTGTTTCCAGTTTCAGAGATTTTTGTAGTTCGTTCCAGTCATTGGCAGCAGAGAACTGGAAGGAGAGGCGGCCAAAGAAAGAATTGGTTTTGGGGGTGACTAGAGAGATATACCTGCTGGAGCGTGTGCTACAGGTGGGAGATGCTATGGTGACCAGCGAGCTGAGATAAGGGGGACTTTACCTAGCAGGGTCTTGTAGATGACATGGAGCCAGTGGGTTTGGCGACGAGTATGAAGCGAGGGCCAGCCAACGAGAGCGTACAGGTCGCAATGGTGGGTAGTATATGGGGCTTTGGTGACAAAACGGATTGCACTGTGATAGACTGCATCCAATTTGTTGAGTAGGGTATTGGAGGCTATTTTGTATATGACATCGCCAAAGTCGAGGATTGGTAGGATGGTCAGTTTTACAAGGGTATGTTTGGCAGCATGAGTGAAGGATGCTTTGTTGCGAAATAGGAAGCCAATTCTAGATTTAACTTTGGATTGGAGATGTTTGATATGGGTCTGGAAGGAGAGTTTACAGTCTAACCAGACACCTAAGTATTTGTAGTTGTCCACGTATTCTAAGTCAGAACCGTCCAGAGTAGTGACGTTGGACAGGCGGTTAGGTGCAGGTAGCGATCGGTTGAAGAGCATGCATTTAGTTTTACTTGTATTTAAGAGCAATTGGAGGCCACGGAAGGAGAGTTGTATGGCATTGAAGCTTGCCTGGAGGGTTGTTAACACAGTGTCCAAAGAAGGGCCGGAAGTATACAGAATGGTGTCGTCTGCGTAGAGGTGGATCAGAGACTCACCAGCAGCAAGAGCGACCTAATTGATGTATACAGAGATGAGAGTCGGTCCAAGAATTGAACCCTGTGGCACCCCCATAGAGACTGCCAGAGGTCCGGACAGCAGACCCTCCGATTTGACACACTGAACTCTATCAGAGAAGTAGTTGGTGAACCAGGCGAGGCAATCATTTGAGAAACCAAGGCTGTCGAGTCTGCCGATGAGGATGTGGTGATTGACAGAGTCGAAAGCCTTGGCCAGATCAATGAATACGGCTGCACAGTAATGTTTCTTATCGATGGCGGTTAAGATATCGTTTAGGACCTTGAGCGTGGCTGAGGTGCACCCATGACCAGCTCTGAAACCAGATTGCATAGCAGAGAAGGTATGGTGAGATTCGAAATGGTCGGTAATCTGTTTGTTGACTTGGCTTTCGAAGACCTTAGAAAGGCACGGTAGGATAGATATAGGTCTGTAGCAGTTTGGGTCAAGAGTGTCCCCCCTTTGAAGAGGGGGATGACCGCAGCTGCTTTCCAATCTTTGGGAATCTCAGACGACACGAAAGAGAGGTTGAACAGGCTAGTAATAGGGGTGGCAACAATTTCGGCAGATAATTTTAGAAAGAAAGGGTCCAGATTGTCTAGCCCGGCTGATGTGTAGGGGTCCAGATTTTGCAGCTCTTTCAGAACATCAGCTGAATGGATTTGGGAGAAGGAGAAATGGGGAAGGCTTGGGCGAGTTGCTGTTGGGGGTGCAGTGCTGTTGACCGGGGTAGGAGTAGCCAGGTGGAAAGCATGGCCAGCCGTAGAAAAATGCTTATTGAAATTCTCAATTATGGTGGATTTATCAGTGGTGAGAGTGTTTCCTATCTTCAGTGCATTGGGCAGCTGGGAGGAGGTGTTCTTATTCTCCATGGACTTTACAGTGTCCCAGAACTTTTTTGAGTTAGTGTTGCAGGAAGCAAATTTCTGCTTGAAAAAGCTAGCCTTGGCTTTTCTAACTGCCTGTGTATAATGGTTTCTAGCTTCCCTGAACAGCTGCATATCACGGGGGCTGTTCGATGCTAATGCAGAACGCCATAGGATGTTTTTGTGTTGGTTAAGGGCAGTCAGGTCTGGGGAGAACCAAGGGCTATATCTGTTCCTGGTTCTACATTTCTTGAATGGGGCATGTTTATTTAAGATGGTTAGGAAGGCATTTTTTAAAAATATCCAGGCATCCTCTACTGACGGGATGAGATCAATATCCTTCCAGGATACCCCGGCCAGGTCGATTAGAAAGGCCTGCTCGCAGAAGTGTTTCAGGGAGCGTTTTACAGTGATGAGTGGAGGTCGTTTGACCGCTGACCCATTACAGATGCAGGCAATGAGGCAGTGATCGCTGAGATCTTGGTTGAAGACAGCAGAGGTGAATTTAGAGGGGAAGTTGGTTAGGATGATATCTATGAGGGTGCCCGTGTTTAAGGCTTTGGGGAGGTACCTGGTAGGTTCATTGATAATTTGTGTGAGATTGAGGGCATCAAGTTTAGATTGTAGGATGGCTGGGGTGTTAAGCATGTTCCAGTTTAGGTCGCCTAGCAGCACGAACTCTGAAGATAGATGGGGGGCAATCAGTTCACATATGGTGTCCAGAGCACAGCTGGGGGCAGAGGGTGGTCTATAGCAGGCGGCAACGGTGAGAGACTTGTTTTTAGAGAGGTGGATTTTTAAAAGTAGAAGTTCAAATTGTTTGGGTACAGACCTGGATAGTAGGACAGAACTCTGCAGGCTATCTTTGCAGTAGATTGCAACACCGCCCCCTTTGGCAGTTCTATCTTGTCTGAAAATGTTGTAGTTTGGAATTAAAATTTCTGAATTTTTGGTGGTCTTCCTAAGCCAGGATTCAGACACAGCTAGAACATCCGGGTTGGCAGAGTATGCTAAAGCAGTGAATAGAACAAACTTAGGGAGGAGGCTTCTAATGTTAACATGCATGAAACCAAGGCTATTACGGTTACAGAAGTCGTCAAAAGAGAGCGCCTGGGGAATAGGAGTGGAGCTAGGCACTGCAGGGCCTGGATTCACCTCTACATCGCCAGAGGAACATAGGAGGAGTAGAATAAGGGTACGGCTAAAAGCTATGAGAATTGGTCGTCTAGAACGTCTGGAACATAGAGTAAAAGGAGGTTTCTGGGGGCGGTAAAATAGCATCAAGGTATAATGTACAGACAAAGGTATGGTAGGATGTGAATACAGTGGAGGTAAACCTAGGTATTGAGTGATGAAGAGAGAGATATTGTCTCTAGAAACATAATTGAAACCAGGAGATGTCATTGCATGTGTGGGTGGTGGAACTAATAGGTTGGATAAGGTATAGTGAGCAGGACTAGAGGCTCTACAGTGAAATAAGCCAATAAACACTAACCAGAACAGCAATGGACAAGACATATTGACATTAAGGAGAGGCATGCTTAGTCGAGTGATCAAAAGGGTCCAGTGAGTGGAGAGGTTGGTTGGGGGTCACGGCGATTTAGACAGCTAGCCAGGCCATCGGTAGCAAGCTAGCATAGGATGGAGGTCTGTTGTTAGCCACCTCTTGCGTTCCGTCAGTAGATTAGTGGGGTTCCGTGTGGTAGAGGGGATTAATCCAAATCACACAACAACAACAAAAATAAAAACAATAGATATAGTTATAGAGGCCCAAGAAGAAAACATAATAATAATAAAAATAAATAAAGAACCTAGGCCCTATATAAACAGTCCATAACATGCACACACCAGGCTTGAAGTTTGAGCTGTACCACAACACTGCTGGCAGTCAGTGTGAGAGATAGGATCTACATTTGACCAGTTTCTCACAGCAGGAAAATAATGCTGCAGCAACAGGAAATGTGATTTATTATGTGGATTATGTGGGTTGATATATTTTTCTTTAGGGCAAATAAAGTCTGACATTTAAGTGGTAATAACAAACTTTGGAAGCCTTTTAAAACCTTGAATACACTACAAGTTTGCATTTCCTGCAACAACAGGGTAATCAAATTAAGATCCTACATATTTATAGATCGAATAAGAGCTGTAGGCTGCTATACCCCTTCACAATGTGTCAACTCTCATACTGTCAGATCTGTGAGTGTTAAGAGGAGGTCAGTCAGTTAGACGAGTGTTCCAGGTTTTAGGGCATGTTAGGGTTAGGGCAGCAAGCTTCAGCTAACATTCACCAGCTAAGGGCTTGAACTGTTCATAATATCTGCAATGGTTTACAGAGAGAGAGAGAGAGAGAGAGAGAGAGAGAGAGAGGGAGAGAGAGAGAGGATAGAGAGAGAAAGAGAGGAGAGAGAGAGAGAGAGAGAGAGAGAGGAGAGAGAGAGAAAGAGAGGAGAGAGAGAGGATAGAGAGAGAAAGAGAGGAGAGAGAGAGAGAGAGAGAGAGAGAGGATAGAGAGAGAAAGAGAGGAGAGAGAGAGGATAGAGAGAGAAAGAGAGGAGAGAGAGAGAGAGAGAGAGAGAGAGAGGATAGAGAGAGAAAGAGAGGAGAGAGAGAGGATAGAGAGAGAAAGAGAGGAGAGAGAGAGGATAGAGAGAGAAAGAGAGGAGAGAGAGAGAGAGGAGAGAGAGAGAAGAGAGAGAGGAGAGAGAGAAAGAGAGGAGAGCGAGAAAGAGAGGAGAGAGAGAGAGAGAGAGAGAGAGAAAGAGAGGAGAGAGAGAAAGAGAGGAGAGAGAGAGAGAGAGAGAGAGAGAGAAAGAAAGAAAGAAAGAAAGAAAGAAAGAAAGAAAGAAAGAGAGAAAGAGAGAAGGGGAGTGAGAGAATACAGTTTCAGGTAGGTTGGTCACATAACAGCCATATGCCCGCTGGCAGGCAGGTAGGTTGGTCACATAACAGCCCCATGCCCGCTGACAGGCAGGCAGGCAGGTTGGACACATAACAGCCCCATGCCCGCTGGCAGGTAGGTAGGTTGGTCACATAACAGCCCCATGCCCGCTGACAGGCAGGCAGGCAGGTTGGACACATAACAGCCCCATGCCCGCTGGCAGGCAGGCAGGTAGGTTGGACACATAACAGCCCCATGCCCGCTGGCAGGCAGGTAGGTTGGACACATAACAGCCCCATGCCCGCTGGCAGGCAGGTAGGTTGGACACATAACAGCCCCATGCCCGCAGGCAGGCAGGTAGGTTGGACACATAACAGCCCCATGCCCGCTGGCAGACAGGTAGGTTGGACACATAACAGCAATTTGCCAGCTGGCAGGCAGGTAGGTTGGACACATAACAGCATAACAGCAGGTAGATAGAGATATACAGGCCTGCCAACCACAGCTTCTCTTCCAAACCCATTTTGCCACTGCCAAAGCCATCCAAGTCAAGCCTGTCCCGGTCCAACCCATTGTACGTCTTTAGCCAGGCCCATTAAGCATTTATACAGCTCCCTTCCTGACAGCCTCAAGAGACCGGCAGCCTCACGCAGCAGGACGCTACATCCTACAGCCACAGTGCCTCTCAGAGCTACGCAGCAGCACGCTCCATCCTCCAGCCACAGTGCCTCTCAGAGCTACGCAGCAGGACGCTCCATCATCCAGCCACAATGCCTCTCAGAGCTACGCAGCAGCACACTCCATCCTCCAGCCACAGTGCCTCTCAGAGCTACGCAGCAGCACGCTCCATCCTCCAGCCACAGTGCCTCTCAGAGCTACGCAGCAGCACGCTCCATCCTCCAGCCACAGTGCCTCTCAGAGCTACGCAGCAGCACGCTCCATCCTCCAGCCACAGTGCCTCTCAGAGCTACGCAGCAGCACGCTCCATCCTCCAGCCACGGTGCCTCTCAGAGCTACGCAGCAGCACGCTCCATCCTCCAGCCACAGTGCCTCTCAGAGCTACGCAGCAAGATGCTCCAGCCTCCGTGCCTCTCAGAGCTACGCAGCAGGACGCTCCATCCTCCAGCCACAGTGCCTCTCAGAGCTACGCAGCAGGACGCTCCAGCCTCCAGCCACAGTGCCTCTCAGAGCTACGCAGCAGGACGCTCCATCCTCCAGCCACAGTGCCTCTCAGAGCTACGTAGCAGGACGCTCCATCCTCCAGCCATAGTGCCTCTCAGAGCTACGCAGCAAGACGCTCCAGCCTCCAGCTACAGTGCCTCTCAGAGCTACGCAGCAGGACGCTCCAGCCTCCAGCCACAGTGCCTCTCAGAGCTACGCAGCAGGACACTCCATCCTCCAGCCACAGTGCCTCTCAGAGCTACGCAGCAGGACGCTCCATCCTCCAGCCACAGTGCCTCTCAGAGCTACGCAGCAAGACGCTCCATCCTCCAGCCACAGTGCCTCTCAGAGCTACGGACACTCCAGCCTCCAGCCACAGTGCCTCTCAGAGCTACGCAGCAAGACGCTCCAGCCTCCAGCCACAGTGCCTCTCAGAGCTACGCAGCAGGACACTCCAGCCTCCTGCCACAGTGCCTCTCAGAGCTACGCAGCAGGATGCTCCAGCCTCCAGCCACAGTGCCTCTCAGAGCTACGCAGCAGGACGCTCCAGCCTCCAGCCACAGTGCCTCTCAGAGCTACGGACGCTCCAGCCTCCAGCCACAGTGCCTCTCAGAGCTACGCAGCAGGACGCTCCATCCTCCAGCCACAGTGCCTCTCAGAGCTACGCAGCAGGATGCTCCAGCCTCCAGCCACAGTGCCTCTCAGAGCTACGCAGCAGGACACTCCAGCCTCCAGCCACAGTGCCTCTCAGAGCTACGCAGCAGGACACTCCATCCTCCAGCCACAGTGCCTCTCAGAGCTACGGACACTCCAGCCTCCAGCCACAGTGCCTCTCAGAGCTACGCAGCAAGACGCTCCAGCCTCCAGCCACAGTGCCTCTCAGAGCTACGCAGCAGGACGCTCCAGCCTCCAGCCACAGTGCCTCTCAGAGCTACGCAGCAGGACGCTCCATCCCCAGCCACAGTACCTCTCAGAGCTACGCAGCAAGACGCTCCATCCTCCAGCCACAGTGCCTCTCAGAGCTACGGACACTCCAGCCTCCAGCCACAGTGCCTCTCAGAGCTACGCAGCAAGACACTCCAGCCTCCAGCCACAGTGCCTCTCAGAGCTACGCAGCAGGACGCTCCATCCTCCAGCCACAGTGCCTCTCAGAGCTACGCAGCAGGACGCTCCAGCCTCCAGCCACAGTGCCTCTCAGAGCTACGCAGCAGGACGCTCCAGCCTCCAGCCACAGTGCCAATCAGAGCTACGCAGCAGGACGCTCCATCCTCCAGCCACAGTGCCTCTCAGAGTTACGCAGCAGGACGCTCCAGCCACAGTGCCTCTCAGAGCTACGCAGCAGGACGCTCCATTCTCCAGCCACAGTGCCTCTCAGAGCTACGCAGCAGGACGCTCCATCCTCCAGCCATAGTGCCTCTCAGAGCTATGCAGCAGGACGCTCCATCCTCCAGCCACAGTGCCTCTCAGAGCTACGCAGCAAGACGCTCCATCCTCCAGCCACAGTGCAACTCAGAGCTACGGACACTCCAGCCTCCAGCCACAGTGCCTCTCAGAGCTACGCAGCAGGACGCTCCATCCTCCAGCCACAGTGCAACTCAGAGCTACGTAGCAAGACGCTCCAGCCTCCAGCCACAGTACCTCTCAGAGCTACGCAGCAGGATGCTCCAGCCTCCAGCCACAGTGCCTCTCAGAGCTACGCAGCAGGACGCTCCAGCCTCCAGCCACAGTGCCTCTCAGAGCTACGCAGCAGGATGCTCCAGCCTCCAGCCACAGTGCCTCTCAGAGCTACGGACACTCCAGCCTCCAGCCACAGTGCCTCTCAGAGCTACGCAGCAAGACGCTCCAGCCTCCAGCCACAGTGCCTCTCAGAGCTACGCAGCAGGACGCTCCAGGCTCCAGCCACAGTGCCTCTCAGAGCTACGCAGCAGGACGCTCCATCCTCCAGCCACAGTACCTCTCAGAGCTACGCAGCAAGACGCTCCATCCTCCAGCCACAGTGCCTCTCAGAGCTACGCAGCAAGACGCTCCAGCCTCCAGCCACAGTGCCTCTCAGAGCTACGCAGCAGGACGCTCCAGCCTCCAGCCACAGTGCCTCTCAGAGCTACGCAGCAGGATGCTCCAGCCTCCAGCCACAGTGCCTCTCAGAGCTACGCAGCAAGACGCTCCATCCTCCAGCCACAGTGCCTCTCAGAGCTACGGACACTCCAGCCTCCAGCCACAGTGCCTCTCAGAGCTACGCAGCAAGACGCTCCAGCCTCCAGCCACAGTGCCTCTCAGAGCTACGCAGCAGGACGCTCCATCCTCCAGCCACAGTACCTCTCAGAGCTACGCAGCAAGACGCTCCATCCTCCAGCCACAGTGCCTCTCAGAGCTACGGACACTCCAGCCTCCAGCCACAGTGCCTCTCAGAGCTACGCAGCAGGACGCTCCAGCCTCCAGCCAGAGTGCCTCTCAGAGCTACGCAGCAGGACGCTCCAGCCTCCAGCCACAGTGCCTCTCAGAGCTACGCAGCAGGACGCTCCATCCTCCAGCCACAGTGCCTCTCAGAGCTACGCAGCAGGATGCTCCAGCCTCCAGCCACAGTGCGTCTCAGAGCTACGCAGCAGGACGCTCCAGCCTCCAGCCACAGTGCCTCTCAGAGCTACGCAGCAGGATGCTCCAGCCTCCAGCCACAGTGCCTCTCAGAGCTACGCAGCAGGATGCTCCAGCCTCCAGCCACAGTGCCTCTCAGAGCTACGCAGCAGGACGCTCCATCCTCCAGCCACAGTGCCTCTCAGAGCTACGCAGCAGGACGCTCCAGCCTCCAGCCACAGTGCCTCTCAGAGCTACGCAGCAGGACAATACAGAAGCCCATTATCCAGCCTTTAAACCTCTTTACTGAGACACAGAGACATCTACAGCATAGGAACTAGGTTGGACTTATCACAGATCATAACAGCAAGGCCTGGAGGATTCTACAAGCTACTATCATTCTGTTGTGACGATAGTGTGAGTGAGTGGAGGCATGATGTATGGATCTGTGTTCCCATGAGAGAGGCAGATCCACAGGGGAGCTCTCTCTCCTTCTCTCTCCCTCTCGTCCCCTTCTCCCCTTTCTCTCTCTTTCTCTAGACATGACGGCACCTGCCACAAATTCCTGACGCACCAGTTCTTAGACTCACCCCATGGCCACACACATTCACACACACCAACACACATGCACTATTCTATCTACACACACATACACACACACACACACACACACACACACACACACACACACACACACTATGCTATCTACACACACATTCACACACAACAACAAACATGCACTATTCTATCTACACACACCAACACTATGCTATCTACACACACATTCACACACACCAACACACATGCACTATTCTATCTACACACACACACACCAACACACTATGCTATCTACACACACATTCACACACACCAACACACATGCACTATTCTATCTACACACACACACCAACACACACACACTATGCTATCTACACACACCATCACACATGCACTATTCTATCTACACACACATTCACACACACCAACACTATTCGATCTACACACACATTCACACACACCAACACACGCTATTCTATCTACACACACATTCAATGTTCTATCTAGTGAGTTGTATTCTGCTGCCTGGTCTTGTAGATGTTCCCTAACTGAACCCTGAGGACGGTCTGTCTGATACTGTCGTTTACTTTGTAAACACACACACACACACAATGAGATTCAAGGTAAAAGGTTAGGGAGAAGCAGTGCAGTGTCTGTGACTGGTGCCTATAAGATGGATCAGTGTCCCACCGCCCTGGGCTGTCTCACCCGAAGAAGAAGAATTTAGTGTCGTACACACACACACACACACACACACACACACACACACACACACACACACACACACACACACACACACACACACATAAACATACACACATACACACACACATAAACAGACACAGAGACACACACAGTGATGGAGATGGGGGACACTGCAGAGATGTGAGAAATCATGAGATGAGAGGGACTGAATACTGACACAAACAGATGAGATGTAGAATGGTTTATTCACATAGCAAGGAGATCCTGTCTGTCATCAGACAGAACACAATAAATCATATAGATGGAAGCTACAGCACATTTCCCCATCCAATGAACAAACAGACACACACTGCATATAAAACAGATGACTGACGTGACTGTGGCAAACAGAAGTACCTGTCCACGTCTTCTTGGTTTTAGCAGCTAGTCCTTGTTGTTTCTTCTGTTGCAGTGGAAGAACGATGGGGAACCACTTTTCAGGAATATCTTTGGGGATAGTCATTCTGACTCTCTTCCTTAACCTAACAGGGACTGACGTATTTAATCGGTCGATAGGTTTTCCCCGGTTCTGCTGAGCATCTTGCGCAGAGACAGACGCTCCGGGAGCTGCACCGAACACTCTTGGTCCAGTCCTGTCCCGTCTGCGTCTCCGGTTATAGATTAGGAGTGTGTCATACCATTACCGCTTCTCTCCCCCTCCCCCTCTCACCCGCTCTCTCTCTCACTTCTCTCTCTCTCTGCTGCAGAACCACTGAGGTCATTGGCTGTGATGCTGTGCTGCCAGCTCCACCCTCTCTGTGATGCTGTGCTGCCAGCTCCACTCTCTCTGTGATGCTGTGCTGCCAGCTCCACTCTCTCTGTGATGCTGTGCTGCCAGCTCCACTCTCTCTGTGATGCTGTGCTGCCAGCACCACTCTGTCTGTGATGCTGTGCTGCCAGCTCCACCCTCTCTGTGATGCTGTGCTGCCAGCTCCACTCTCTCTGTGATGCTGTGCTGCCAGCTCCACTCTCTCTGTGATGCTGTGCTGCCAGCTCCACCCTCTCTGTGATGCTGTGCTGCCAGCTCCACTCTCTCTGTGATGCTGTGCTGCCAGCTCCACTCTCTCTGTGATGCTGTGCTGCCAGCTCCACTCTATCTGTGATGCTGTGCTGCCAGCTCCACTCTGTCTGTGATGCTGTGCTGCCAGCTCCACCCTCTCTGTGATGCTGTGCTGCCAGCTCCACTCTCTCTGTGATGCTGTGCTGCCAGCTCCACTCTCTCTGTGATACTGTGCTGCCAGCTCCACTCTCTCTGTGATGCTGTAAGCGGTGCCTTCATGTCACTATGAATGAGATGCTGACGGTGCCGTTACCACACTGTAAATGACTGGAACCTGAAGTAGCAGCATCTTCATCGGAGCCTGTCGCCAAGTCTAATGACGGAACGTTGTATTTCCTTTCAACAGGCTAAAGACCAATTGTTTGAATGTAGGGGGCATCAGAACGTTATGCGATAGAACCTTTAGGCTATACGACTCTGATTCCGCTGATTAACTTTAGTCATGTTAAATAACATTACACGACACTGTAATAAAGTGATTCATATGATGATATTGGGAATTGGATACAGGACATCTTCAACATGCTACTGCATTATTGGGTACCCTAATCAATTCCTTGGACGTGCCTTCCCTGGCACCAGTTACATAAACATTGTCCTCCTCACAATAACACAGAGAAGCTGTCTCTGCATTACATAATCACCAAGGCTGTCCGTTTGCAGAGGGTTTCAACCAATAGCAGGCTGTCGTTGACGTTGTCAGGGCAACTGCCTCTGCAGAGGTGTGAGAGAAGCAGGTCACTGCAGGGAGAAACTGGGTGCCATCTTGGATCTAGCCATGAGGAGGGAGACGCAGCTGTGCTGGCATACGGAGCCAAGGTGACTCTCACAGCAGCCCAGTTGCCTGAGTGTTGGTAAGGAATGGGAGGGGAGAGGAGACACTGCAGCGGGGATAAAGAGTTCTGGGCACGTGCCGTATGTGGGGAGTCTTGTGGCATTAGAGGACACATCCAGACTGCTAAACACACACTTCTCTCATTCACACACACACATTCTCACACACACACGTGCTGCCATAGATCCATAAAAAGGCTTTTAACATTCCCTCGCTGTTGAACTGTAGCATAAAGTAAACACACACACACACATTCGGCAGATGACCTTGGCTTGGGCATGTAATTCCAGAAACAACTTGAATGTGCTTAGAGCTTCTCCAGTACCTGCTGTCTGCTTCTCTGACCTACTGTTCTGAATACAGTCTCTACAGTACCTACTGTCTGCTTCTCTGACCTACTGCTACTGTTCTGAATACAGCCTCTCCAGTACCTGCTGTCTGGTTCTCTGACCTACTGTTCTGAATACAGTCTCTACAGTACTTACTGTCTATCTGCTTCTCTGACCTACTGTTCTGAATACAGCCTCTACAGGACCTGCTGTCTGCTTCTCTGACCTACTGTTCTGAATACAGTCTCTACAGTACTTACTGTCTGCTTCTCTGACCTACTGTTCTGAATACAGCCTCTCCAGTACCTGCTGTCTGCTTCTCTGACCTACTGTTCTGAATACAGCCTCTACAGTACTTACTGTCTGCTTCTCTGACCTACTGTTCTGAATACAGCCTCTCCAGTACCTGCTGTCTGCTTCTCTGACCTACTGTTCTGAATACAGTCTCTACAGTACCTGCTGTCTGTCTGCTTCTCTGACCTACTGTTCTGAATACAGCCTCTCTAGTACCTGCTGTCTGCTTCTCTGACCTACTGTTCTGAATACAGCCTCTACAGTACTTACTGTCTGCTTCTCTGACCTACTGTTCTGAATACAGCCTCTCCAGTACCTGCTGTCTGCTTCTCTGACCTACTGTTCTGAATACAGCCTCTCCAGTACCTGCTGTCTGCTTCTCTGACCTACTGTTCTGAATACAGTCTCTACAGTACCTGCTGTCTGTCTGCTTCTCTGACCTACTGTTCTGAATACAGCCTCTCTAGTACCTGCTGTCTGCTTCTCTGACCTACTGTTCTGAATACAGCCTCTACAGTACTTACTGTCTGCTTCTCTGACCTACTGTTCTGAATACAGCCTCTCCAGTACCTGCTGTCTGCTTCTCTGACCTACTGTTCTGAATACAGCCTCTCCAGTACCTGCTGTCTGCTTCTCTGACCTACTGTTCTGAATACAGTCACTACAGTACTTACTGTCTATCTGCTTCTCTGACCTACTGTTCTGAATACAGCCTCTACAGGACCTGCTGTCTGCTTCTCTGACCTACTGTTCTGAATACAGTCTCTACAGTACTTACTGTCTGCTTCTCTGACCTGCTGTTCTGAATACAGTCTCTACAGTACTTACTGTCTGCTTCTCTGACCTACTGTTCTGAATACAGCCTCTCCAGTACTTACTGTCTGTCTGCTTCTCTGACCTACTGTTCTGAATACAGTCTCTACAGTACTTACTGTCTGCTTCTCTGACCTACTGTTCTGAATACAGCCTCTCCAGTACTTACTGTCTGTCTGCTTCTCTGACCTACTGTTCTGAATACAGTCTCTACAGTACTTACTGTCTGCTTCTCTGACCTACTGTTCTGAATACAGTCTCTACAGTACTTACTGTCTGCTTCTCTGACCTACTGTTCTGAATACAGCCTCTCCAGTACTTACTGTCTGTCTGCTTCTCTGACCTACTGTTCTGAATACAGCCTCTACAGTACTTACTGTCTGCTTCTCTGACCTACTGTTCTGAATACAGCCTCTCCAGTACCTGCTGTCTGCTTCTCTGACCTACTGTTCTGAGTACAGCCTCTACAGTACCTGCTGTCTGCTTCTCTGACCTACTGTTCTGAATACAGCCTCTCCAGTACTTACTGTCTGTCTGCTTCTCTGACCTACTGTTCTGAATACAGCCTCTCTAGTACCTGCTGTCTGCTTCTCTGACCTACTGTTCTGAATACAGCCTCTACAGTACTTACTGTCTGCTTCTCTGACCTACTGTTCTGAATACAGCCTCTCCAGTACCTGCTGTCTGCTTCTCTGACCTACTGTTCTGAATACAGCCTCTACAGTACTGGCTGTCTGCTTCTCTGACCTACTGTTCTGAATACAGTCTCTACAGTACCTACTGTCTGCTTCTCTGACCTACTGTTCTGAATACAGCCTCTCCAGTACCTGCTGTCTGCTTCTCTGACCTACTGTTCTGAATACAGTCACTACAGTACTTACTGTCTATCTGCTTCTCTGACCTACTGTTCTGAATACAGCCTCTACAGGACCTGCTGTCTGCTTCTCTGACCTACTGTTCTGAATACAGCCTCTCCAGTACTTACTGTCTGCTTCTCTGACCTACTGTTCTGAATACAGCCTCTCCAGTACTTGCTGTCTGTCTGCTTCTCTGACCTACTGTTCTGAATACAGCCTCTACAGTACTTACTGTCTGCTTCTCTGACCTACTGTTCTGAATACAGCCTCTCCAGTACCTGCTGTCTGCTTCTCTGACCTACTGTTCTGAATACAGCCTCTCCAGTACCTGCTGTCTGCTTCTCTGACCTACTGTTCTGAATACAGTCTCTACAGTACCTGCTGTCTGTCTGCTTCTCTGACCTACTGTTCTGAATACAGCCTCTCTAGTACCTGCTGTCTGCTTCTCTGACCTACTGTTCTGAATACAGCCTCTACAGTACTTACTGTCTGCTTCTCTGACCTACTGTTCTGAATACAGCCTCTCCAGTACCTGCTGTCTGCTTCTCTGACCTACTGTTCTGAATACAGCCTCTCCAGTACCTGCTGTCTGCTTCTCTGACCTACTGTTCTGAATACAGTCACTACAGTACTTACTGTCTATCTGCTTCTCTGACCTACTGTTCTGAATACAGCCTCTACAGGACCTGCTGTCTGCTTCTCTGACCTACTGTTCTGAATACAGTCTCTACAGTACTTACTGTCTGCTTCTCTGACCTGCTGTTCTGAATACAGTCTCTACAGTACTTACTGTCTGCTTCTCTGACCTACTGTTCTGAATACAGCCTCTCCAGTACTTACTGTCTGTCTGCTTCTCTGACCTACTGTTCTGAATACAGTCTCTACAGTACTTACTGTCTGCTTCTCTGACCTACTGTTCTGAATACAGCCTCTCCAGTACTTACTGTCTGTCTGCTTCTCTGACCTACTGTTCTGAATACAGTCTCTACAGTACTTACTGTCTGCTTCTCTGACCTACTGTTCTGAATACAGTCTCTACAGTACTTACTGTCTGCTTCTCTGACCTACTGTTCTGAATACAGCCTCTCCAGTACTTACTGTCTGTCTGCTTCTCTGACCTACTGTTCTGAATACAGCCTCTACAGTACTTACTGTCTGCTTCTCTGACCTACTGTTCTGAATACAGCCTCTCCAGTACCTGCTGTCTGCTTCTCTGACCTACTGTTCTGAGTACAGCCTCTACAGTACCTGCTGTCTGCTTCTCTGACCTACTGTTCTGAATACAGCCTCTCCAGTACTTACTGTCTGTCTGCTTCTCTGACCTACTGTTCTGAATACAGCCTCTCTAGTACCTGCTGTCTGCTTCTCTGACCTACTGTTCTGAATACAGCCTCTACAGTACTTACTGTCTGCTTCTCTGACCTACTGTTCTGAATACAGCCTCTCCAGTACCTGCTGTCTGCTTCTCTGACCTACTGTTCTGAATACAGCCTCTACAGTACTGGCTGTCTGCTTCTCTGACCTACTGTTCTGAATACAGTCTCTACAGTACCTACTGTCTGCTTCTCTGACCTACTGTTCTGAATACAGCCTCTCCAGTACCTGCTGTCTGCTTCTCTGACCTACTGTTCTGAATACAGTCACTACAGTACTTACTGTCTATCTGCTTCTCTGACCTACTGTTCTGAATACAGCCTCTACAGGACCTGCTGTCTGCTTCTCTGACCTACTGTTCTGAATACAGCCTCTCCAGTACTTACTGTCTGTCTGCTTCTCTGACCTACTGTTCTGAATACAGCCTCTCCAGTACTTACTGTCTGTCTGCTTCTCTGACCTACTGTTCTGAATACAGTCTCTACAGTACCTGCTGTCTGCTTCTCTGACCTACTGTTCTGAATACAGCCTCTCCAGTACCTGCTGTCTGCTTCTCTGACCTACTGTTCTGAATACAGTCTCTACAGTACCTACTGTCTGCTTCTCTGACCTACTGTTCTGAATACAGCCTCTACAGTACCTGCTGTCTGCTTCTCTGACCTACTGTTCTGAATACAGTCTCTACAGTACCTACTGTCTGCTTCTCTGACCTACTGTTCTGAATACAGCCTCTACAGTACCTGCTGTCTGCTTCTCTGACCTACTGTTCTGAATACAGCCTCTACAGTACCTGCTGTCTGCTTCTCTGACCTACTGTTCTGAATACAGCCTCTCCAGTACTTACTGTCTGCTTCTCTGACCTACTGTTCTGAATACAGCATCTACCAGACTATCACTACTCCAGTCTCCACATGTCCATGAAGTCCAGTCTGTTTCTCAGAGACCACAACAACATGTGGAGTTGCTACATCCATTTTTGGACTCACAAATTAATCATATGAGCTTAAGTTCAACTGTCGTACCCCATCAGAACCCAGAATATAAGTTTGTTTTATCCCAACAACAATATACATGTAAACAAACACACCGATCATGTTGATATCATGGCTGGTCAGTCCTTGCATCCATACCTCTTTCTATGAATTTGAGAGTGGTTACATTTCTCAGGGCCCATCCATCAATTTTCAAAACACAGACCATTGAAAAATCTGTGTTTTAAACCCATTTCACCTGCATTTTAAATGGAAAGTCAACAGTGTTTTTCTGCTTCAACAGAGTGATCAGGGACATGCAACTCTAGTTTTCATTCACAGAAATACATTAGTACAACACGTTCTGCAGACAATAGCTTCCCTTTCATCAGACAACAGAAGTGCAACGCTATTTGGCAACCAGCCACACAAGTAAATGAGATTACAATTAAAAAGCTATGTATTTTTTGCAAAAATGATGCATGGCCATTATATTTCAAATTTTTATTTTGTTTTATTCTACCTTTATTTAACTAGGCAAGCCAGCTAAGAACAAATTCTTATTTTCAAAGATGGCCTAGGAACAGTGTCTATCATAGAAAGAACGTAGCCTGCTACATGTCCTGATGTTTTGATTGAAGTTACTCTTGCATTTTACAGGAGAAAACTAGGCTACAACAGGACAAGTACCAGAGAAAAGTTAGTACATATCAGTGAGAGCGCTGTCTGTTGATAGAACGCCCGTTTGGGAAATCTCATCGGACTGAAGAAGTGCAACTGAAGCACAAAATGAGTGTGATGCTGAGCAGAAATGACAATAAGAAGCATGTTATATCTGTGTTTTCAAAACGCAACAAGATATTTATTATCCGTTCCATCTTATTTGTATGCGTGAAAAATGCCTAAAAAACACACAAGTATTCTGCATTAACGCAACCCCTGGCTTTTTACCAAAACAGAGGCTGGGGGACGCGTTGATATTGTTTCAATTAAAGGAAATGATCATCAGATACTACAAGAACTACACGTTAGTGATAAGCAACCCTGACTGACTCCCTCATGTCTCTTGGTGGTTTGGTGAAATACTTGTCTGACTCCTGAAGACTCATGGAGCATCATCTTTACCTTGGTGGCCTAACACACCACATCAACTACAGCAGAGCAGCTGGGATTAAAGGGTTGGAACAGGTGACTGACCTGGAGGAGGCCTCTCTTTGAACATCTCCACTCTGTTGTTGACCCTCCACTATGGCCCATGGGACTGTCTACAGGAGGAGAGGAGAGGAGAGGAGAGGAGAGGAGAGGAGAGGAGAGGAGAGGAGAGAGGAGAGGAGAGGAGAGGAGGAGGAGAGGAGAGGAGAGGAGAGGAGAGGAGAGGAGAGGAGAGGAGAGGAGAGGAGAGGAGAGGAGAGGAGAGGAGAGGAGAGGAGAGGAGAGGGAGAGGAGAGGAGAGGAGAGGAGAGGAGAGGAGAGGGGGAAGAGGAGGAGGAGAAGAAGAAGAGGAGGAAAACAAAGAAAAACAATGTCAACATCCAGGGTATTCAGAGTGATTCTGAATGATGTGGCAGGATTTTGACCCAGACAATGTGAAGTCTGTTGTTCAGACCTCTTATTTGAATGCACTTACTGTGATGTGCATGCAAAGAAAGAGTCCTTATGTTTCAAAATTAATACTTTGTTGATTTTGAAATGCAAGGACACTATTTCTCAAGGACACTATTTATCAAGGACACTTTATTATATGGGCCTATCTGAGCAGCTTTGCCCCGCTCTCTTGTGTTCTAAGTGGCTCTGAATAAGAACATGTTAAATGACTATCATGTAAATGTGACTGCTGAGCTGCAGGTGTTAAGGTCAGGGTTAGGCCTTGAGAGAAACTGAGAGAGGAACTGATCTCTCCTCCAAGCCAGAGAAACACTTATACTGATTGAGTACTGACACACAGGGGATATGTTTAGAAAAGGGGATCTTTAAACATGTCAACTGATCTGCATCCACCAGATGTATGTGAATCTGAAACTAACAAACTGAACTAACCCCAAGAGACCCGTCCTCTCTTACTAGTTTGCTGAACTAATTGGTATGATACACCAGAACACAAATCCAAACAGAACACTGAAACAGTAGCTACAGTAGTAAGTCTAAGGCTCAAGGTAAAAATGATGTTGCTTGTGAGGTTGAATTCAGATCAACAGATGACTATCTAAGTAATGGGCTAAATTGTGATGAAGGGTAAAGAAGTGTCAGTAAGGTAAAACATTAGGGAGAGCCAGAGCCAGTCAGCCAGTCACCCAGTCAGCCAGCCAGTCAGACGGCCAGTCAGCCAGAGCCAGCCAGTCAGCCAGCCAGAGCCACCCAGCCAGTCAGCCAGCCAGACAGACAGACAGCCAAGTCTGCCAGAGCTAGCCAGTCAGCTAGCCAGTCAGCCAGCAAGTCAGTCAGTCAGCCAGCCAGTGTGAGGTAACTATCCCCCAACATCAGACTCCAGGACTATAGTAAGACAGGACTCATAATTCACTGAGATTACATGCCTCTATAACAGCCACACACATGCATACGCACTGACGTATGCACAACCCATACACACAGACAGACGTACGCACACACAATCCACACACACAGACAGATGTACGCATGCACAACCCACACACACACAGAGAAAGAGAGAGAGAGAGAGAGAGAAAGACAGAGAGAGAGAGGGAGAGAGAGAGAGAGAGAGAGAACAGAACCTGTGCATCTGCGGTAATGAGGAAATGCCATTTATAGTGGGGCAAACAAGTATTTAGTCAGCCACCAATTGTGCAAGTTCCACCACTTAAAAAGATGAGAGAGGCCTGCACTTTTCATCAAAGGTACACTTCAACTATGACAGACAAGATGAGAAAATAATCCAGAAAATCACATTGTAGGATTTTTAATGAATTTATTTGCAAATTATGGTGGAAAATAAGTATTTGGTCACCTACAAACAAGCAAGATTTCTGGCTCTCACAGACCTGTAACTTCTTCTTTAATTAAGAGGCTCCTCTGTCCTCCACTCGTTACCTGTATTAATGGCACCAGTTTGAACTTGTTATAAGTATAAAAGACACCTGTCCACAACCTCAAACAGTCACACTCCAAACTCCACTATGGCCTAGACCAAAGAGCTGTCAAAGGACACCAGAAACAAAATTGTAGACCTGCACCAGGCTGGGAAGACTGAATCTGCAATAGGTAAGCAGCTTGGTTTGAACAAATCAACTGTGGGAGCAATTATTAGGAAATGGAAGACATGCAAGACCACTGATAATCTCCCTCGATCTGGGGCTCCACGCAAGATCTCACCCCGTGGGGTCAAAATGATCACAAGAACGGTGAGCAAAAATCCCAGAACCACACGGGGGGACCTAGTGAATGACCTGCAGAGAGCTGGGACCAAAGTAACAAAGCCTACCATCAGTAACACACTACACCGCCAGGGACTCAAATCCTGCAGTGCCAGACGTGTCCCCCTGCTTAAGCCAGTGCATGTCCAGGCCCGTCAGAAGTTTGCTAGAGAGCATTTGGATGATCCAGAAGAAGATTGGGAGAATGTCATATGGTCAGATGAAACCAAAATATAACTTTTTGGTAAAAACTCAACTCGTCGTGTTTGGAGGACAAAGAATGCTGAGTTGCATCCAAAGAACACCATACCTACTGTGAAGCATGGGGGTGGAAACATCATGCTTTGGGGCTGTTTTTCTGCAAAGGGACCAGGACAACTGATCCGTGTAAAGGAAAGAATGAATGGGGCCATGTATCGTGAGATTTTGAGTGAAAACCTCCTTCAATCAGCAAGGGCATTGAAGATGAAACGTGGCTGGGTCTTTCAGCATGACAATGATCCCAAACACACCGCCCGGGCAACGAAGGATTGGCTTCGTAAGAAGCATTTCAAGGTCCTGGAGTGGCCTAGCCAGTCTCCAGAACTCAACCGAATAGAAAATCTTTGGAGGGAGTTGAAAGTCCGTGTTGCCCAGCAACAGCCCCAAAACATCACTGCTCTAGAGGAGATCTGCATGGAGGAATGGGCCAAAATACCAGCAACAGTGTGTGAAAACCTTGTGAAGACTTACAGAAAATGTTTGACCTCTGTCATTGCCAACAAAGGGTATATAACAAAGTATTGAGATAAACTTTTGTTATTGACCAAATACTTATTTTCCACCATAATTTGCAAATAAATTCATTAAAAATCCTACAATGTGATTTTCTGGATTTTTTCCCCTTATTTTGTCTGCCATAGTTGAAGTGTACCTATGATGAAAATTACAGGCCTCTCTCATCTTTTTAAGTGGGAGAACTTGCACAATTGGTGGCTGACTAAATACTTTTTTGTCCCACTGTAGACATTTAGCATTAACAGTAGGTGTCTGTGAGGCGTTACACTGGCCCTCTGGCTGATAGGCAAGGTATGTCTCCTACAGTGTTACACCACTGGCATAGAGACATGTTTGGAGCTGTTGTTTGGAACTGTTGTTTAGAACTGTTGTTTGGAACTGTTGTTTAGAACTGCTGTTTGAAACTGTTTAGAACTGTTGTTTGGAACTGTTGTTTAGAACTGTTGTTTGGAACTGTTATTTAGAACTGTTGTTTGGAACTGTTGTTTGGAACTGTTGTTTAGAACTGTTTTGTGTCAAAGCTTTAATACTGTTAAGTGGTCTCCTCATCTCCTTTCCTTCATCTGTACTGATACTGTAGGAAAACAAAGGGTGGATGAAATTATTTTTGTATTTTGATCCCTATGGTTGGGGTTAGGATTAGGGGATGGTAAACTGATCCTAGGTCTGTATCTACAGGCAACGTCTAGGGTTCCAGAACTGGTAGACTGAGGGAGATGGTGGTCGGGCCTAAATCAATAGTCCACAGAAAGAACTGCTCTCTGAGTGGGACAGATCAGCTTTCAGATACATACACCAGTCTCTCTCTCTCTCTCTGTGTACATTCTGTTCTCTCTCCCCCATCTCCTATACCTCTCTGTTCATCTCACCAATTCCCTCCATACCTACCTCTCTTTCACCAATCCCCTGTCTCTTTCTGCTCTCTTCTCTCCACTCATAACCTTCCTACTTTTTCTCCCACTGTATATTTAAAGATCAAAACAGGACAAGCGAATGGTTTGGGCTGAGTGCCAGATTAAACAATATGAAATGAAAATAAACTATTCAGCCAGCCAGTCAGAGCCAGCCAGCCAGCCAGTCAGTCAGTCAGCTAGCCAGCCAGCCAGCCAGCCAGCCAGCCAGTGTGAGGTAACTATCACCCAACATCAGACTCCAGGACAATAGTAAGACAGGACTCCTAATTCACTGAGATTACATGCCTCTATAACAGCCACACACATGCATACGCACTGACGTATGCACAACCCACACACACAGACAGACGTACGCGCGCACAATCCACACACACAGACAGACGTATGCACGCACAATCCACACACACAGACAGATGTACGCATGCACAACCCACACAGAGAGAGAGAGAGAGAGAGAGAGAGAGAGAGAGAGAGAGAGAGAACAGTACCTGTCCATCTGCGGTAATGAGGAAATGCCATTTAGACATTTAGCATTAACTGTAGGTGTCTGTGAGGCGTTACACTGGCCCCCTGGCTGATAGGTCAGGTATGTCTCCTACAGTGGTTGGTGTTACACCACTGGCATAGAGACATGTTTGGAACTGTTGTTTAGAACTGTTGTTTGGAACTGTTGTTTGGAGCTGTTGTTTGGAACTGCTGTTTGGAACTGTTATTTGGAACTGTTGTTTAGAACTGTTGTTTGGAACTGCTGTTTAGAACTGTTGTTTGGAACTGTTGTTTGGAACTGTTATTTGGAACTGTTGTTTGGAACTGTTGTTTGGAGCTGTTGTTTGGAACTGTTGTTTAGAACTGTTGTTTGGAACTGTTGCTTGGAACTGTTTGTCACGAGTCCGACCGAGGGTGGCTCCCCTTCCCGGTCGGGTGGCGCTCGGCGGTCGTCGTCACCGGCCTATTAGCTGCCACTGATTGTCTTTCCTCCCCCTCCTTGTATGTTTATTGTTAGCACCTGTTAGTGAGTCATTAGTTGGGCTTTATTAGACAGCCGGCCCGCCTGTTTCTTTGTGCGGGATTAATTATTGTGACCTTCGGTTATGTAGTAGAGGAACGTGTTTGTTCCTGGTCGTGTATTCTGCTGTACTGTTTTCGTCCCCCGTGTTTGGGGCATTTGGTTTTGAGCACCCAGTGTTGCGTGAGTGCATTAAAGAGCGCAGTATTGCACTCTCTGTTTCCTGCGTCTGACTCCACACCCACGACACCCGGAGCATTACACTGTTGTTTAGAACTGTTGTTTAGAACTGTTGTTAGGAACTGTTGTTGGGAACTGTTGTTTAGAACTGTTGTTAAGAACTGTTGTTGGGAACTGTTGTTTGGAACTGCTGTTTGGAACTGTTTAGAACTGTTGTTAGGAACAGTTGTTGGGAACTGTTGTTTAAAACTGTTGTTTAGAACTGTTGCTTGGGACTGTTGTTTAGAATTGTTGTTTGGAACTGTTGTTTGGAACTGCTGTTTGGAACTGTTTAGAACTGTTGTTTGGAACTGTTATTTAGAACTGTTGTTTGGAACTGTTGTTTAGAATTGTTGTTTAGAATTGTTGTTTAGAACTGTTGTTTGGAACTGTTGTTTGGAACTGTTGCTTGGAGCTGTTGTTTAGAACTGTTGCATGGAGCTGTTGCATGGAGCTGTTACATGGAGCTGTTGTTTGGAACTATTGCTTCTTGGAACTTTTGTTTGGAACTGTTGTTTGGAACTGTTGCTTGGAGCTGTTGTTTAGAACTGTTGTTTGGAACTGTTGTTTGGAACTGTTGTTTAGAACTGCTGTTTGGAACTGCTGTTTGGAACTGTTGTTTGGAACTGTTGTTTAGAACTGTTGTTTGGAACAGTTTGGAGCTGTTGCTTGGTGCTGTTGTTTGGAACTGTTGTTTGGAACTGTTGCTTGGAGCTGTTGTTTAGAACTGTTGCATGGAGCTGTTGCATGGAGCTGTTGTTTGGAACTATTGCTTGGAACTTTTGTTTGGAACTGTTGTTTGGAACTGTTGCTTGGAGCTGTTGTTTAGAACTGTTGTTTGGAACTGTTGTTAGGAACTGTTGCTTGGAACTGCTGTTTGGAACTGTTGTTTGGAACTGTTATTTAGAACTGTTGCTTGGAACTGTTGTTTGGAACTGTTGTTTAGAACTGTTGTTTAGAACTGTTGTTTAGAACTGTTGTTAGGAACTGTTGTTTGGAACTGCTGTTTGGAACTGTTGTTTGGAACTGTTGTTTGGAACTGTTGTTTGGAACTGTTGTATAGAACTGTTGTTTGGAGCTGTTGTTTGGAGCTGTTGTTTGGAACTGTTGTTTGGAGCTGTGGCTTGGAGCTGTGGCTTGGAGCTGTGGCTTGGAGCTGTGGCTTGGAGCTGTGGCTTGGAGCTGTGGTTTGGAACTGTTGTTTGGAGCTGTTGTTTGGAGCTGTTGTTTGGAACTGTTGTTTGGAGCTGTTGTTTGGAGCTGTTGTTTGGAGCTGTTGTTTTGAACTGTTGTTTAGAACTGTTTTGTGTCAAAGCTTTAATACTGTTAAGTGGTCTCCTCATCTCATTTCCTTCATCTGTACTGATACTGTAGGAAAACAAAGGGTGGATTAAATGATTTTTGTATTTTGATCCCTATGGTTGGGGTTAGGATTAGGGGATGGTAAACTGATCCTAGGTCTGTATCTACAGACAACGTCTAGGGTTCCAGAACTGGTAGACTGAGGGAGATGGTGGTCGGGCCTAAATCAATAGTCCACAGAAAGAACTGCTCTCTGAGTGGGACAGATCAGCTTTCAGATACATACACCAGTCTCTATCTCTCTCTCTGTGTACATTCTGTTCTCTCTCCCCCATCTCCTATACCTCTCTGTTCATCTCACCAATTCCCTCCATACCTACCTCTCTTTCACCAATCCCCTGTCTCTTTCTGCTCTCTTCTCTCCACTCATAACCTTCCTACTTTTTCTCCCACTGTATATTTAAAGATCAAAACATGACAAGCGAATGGTTTGGGCTGAGTGCCAGATTAAACAATATGAAATGAAAAGAAACTACCTCCCCTCCCTCCCTTACGTTTTCCCTCCCTCCCTTTCCCACTCTCCTTCAGGCTCCTTGTATAACCCTGTGGACTGCAGTGCCCTTATGGCGGGCAGGTAGGGCCGGAATGAGGCAGGCAGGGAGGTAGGACCGGAAGGAGGCAGGCAGGGAGGTAGGACCGGAATGAGGCAGGCAGGGAGGTAGGACCGGAAGGAGGCAGGCAGGGAGGTAGGACCGGAATGAGGCAGGCAGGGAGGTAGGGCCGGAATGAGGCAGGCAGGGAGGTAGGACCGGAATGAGGCAGGCAGGTACGAGGGCAGGAAGGAATGGAAGTAGAAGGGCAGGTAGGGATGCAGGGGAGCAGGGCCAGAACGAGGGCAGATAGGGGAGCAGGGCCAGTACGAGGCAGGCAGGTAGGAGGGCAGATAGGGGGGCAGGGCCAGTACGAGGCAGGCAGGTAGGAGGGCAGATAGGGGAGTGCGTAACACCAGGGACAAGCTGAATATCGAATCACCTTTCCTGGCTGCTGCTCAGAATTCCGCTCAACTCTCACTGGAGACTGACGTATAAGAATTTGAGGATATTAAAGCAACCAATCCCTGCATTACCATGAATCACCTATTGACCCAATATATATAAAAAACACTGCCTAAATAATAAAATTAGATACATAACGTGACATTATTAGCATGTAATAACATAGTTATTAGTTCAAGTAGTTAACAGTATCAATAACAAAAAATAGTAAAGGGTGTAATAAATCTGACTAGCTAGTTACTATAGCCCTTATAGCATAGCATATGCAAAGTTTATTCAGGAAGAGGTTTACACTTGCACAGCCAGTGTGAAGCACAATAACTCAACAAAGGTACCCATAATTATTCACAAGTTATCAAACAACAGTAGGACCTAAACAGGTCAAAGTTTATACACAGGTGCGGTAAGAACATTTGAAGTGCAGGCAACAATTATTCTGCATTGTTAATGGCTAGCTAAACTAGCTCAATCAGAATCTCTGCGAAATAAACAAAGAACCTGACATTCAATTGTTTAGCTGGCTAGCCTACATTTGTCGACTGGCTGGCTATGGAACCTACCTTTTCAAGTCCACGCTATGTGCACATTTCTGTCAGCAACATCCAAGTCCTCTCGCTGGGTTCATGCTGCTGTTTGAGTGTTGATGACACGCCTGCCCTTGTTAGTAAGGCCACCGAGGTAGAGGATACAGGCAGGCACTGTGGATGCGCCGTGCTGATACACAGACATGCTGGCGAGGTGAAAGAGCTTTTCTGTCTCCAGCCAGGGATAGAAACAGGAAGGAGGGGCGATGCTTACTTCGACCACCCTCCTACGCATATTCAAGCAATTTTTATAATTTCATCTCATGAGGAAACAGACTATCCTCTTTGTAGTCTCAGGGAGATATTTTATTTTTTATTTTAATTATTCAACAATGTCGACATCTAGTTATTACAGTTTGGGGAACTTTTGAGTGTTCCTTTTTTGTCACCATAATTTCACAAAACCTCCCGCCTCAATATTGCATTTGAAGGTTATTATTGAACAACAGCCTTTCAGCCATGTGCTTTATATTATTTATCTCATAGCCCCCCCTGCTGTCGCTGGTCGTTAACAGCAACAGCCTATATTTTGGGGCGCAACATCAGCACCAAAGCTGCAGCGATTTTTTTCTCCAGCTTTTGATATTCATAGCTACAAGTCAAATCAATATTTTATATTTAATTTATTCTGAACTCACAAAACACAGCCCAAAACAATCTAAACGCGTACACTATAACTTTTGACTACAATGGCCAAAACTGTACAAATAAGCACTCTCCTACAACCATATTCCTCAAACACACACACCTTTCTTCATCATCAAATTACAAATCAATAGAGTACTAAAGCAGGAATCAGGAGGGGAAAATGTAGGAATATGTTGAGAAGGACAGAAGCAAGGTGGAAGGACGAAGGGAAGAACAAGTTCAGGAGAAAGAGAGAACACGGGCAGATGGAGAAGGAGAGAGAGGAGAGGAGTACAGAGAAGATGGCTGACTTTCTCCTCCAGATGGGCAACCTTCTCTATGTCCAGCTGTATAACAGCTAGAGATTGAGATCGTATGTCCTTGGGGAATGACTTCAGGCCCAGGTCCATTGCCTCCAGACCGGGCGCCATCTTGTTCTCCAGATAGAGCCCATCGGACTCCAGTTGCAGTGGTGGGTGGTGCAGCTCAATGAAGAGCCTCGCCTACCATAGCCCCCAAGAATGGGTTTCATTGGGAATCCAGATTTCTAAGGGAACTTCTTGCAGTTCCTACCGCTTCCACTGGATGTCACCAGTCTTTAGAAATTGGTTGAGGTTATTCCTTTGTGTAATGAAAAAGTAGCCCTGTTCAAAACGAGGGTCACTTCAAGTGTACTGTTAGAGGCGTGTGACCAGAAAGGTAGCGTCAGTTTGTTTTCTTCCTGTATTGAACCCAAATCATCCCGTCTTCAATTTTATTGATTATTTACTTTAAAAATACCTAAAGTTGTATTACAAAAGTGGTTTGAAATGTTTTGGCAGTTTACAGGTAACTTTGAGATATTTTGTAGTCACGTTGAGCAAGTTGGATCTGTGTTTTTCTGGATCAAACGCGCCAAATAAATTGACATTTTGGATATATAAGAAGGAATTAATCGAACAAAAGGACCATTTGTGATGTTTAAAAATCAAATCAAATCAAATTTTATTTGTCACATACACATGGTTAGCAGATGTTAATGCGAGTGTAGCGAAATGCTTGTGCTTCTAGTTCCGACAATGCAGTAATAACCAACAAGTAATCTAACTAACAATTCCAAAACTACTGTCTTATACACAGTGTAAGGGGATAAAGAATATGTACATAAGGATATATGAATGAGTGATGGTACAGAGGAGCATAGGCAAGATACAGTAGATGGTATCGAGTACAGTATATACATATGAGATGAGTATGTAAACAAAGTAGCATAGTTAAAGTGGCTAGTGATACATGTATTACATAAGGATGCAGTCGATGATATAGAGTACAGTATCAACGTATGCATATGACATGAATAATGTAGGGTAAGTAACATTATATAAGGTAGCATTGTTTAAAGTGGCTAGTGATATATTTACATTTCCCATCAATTCCCATTATTAAAGTGGCTGGAGTTGAGTCAGTGTCAGTGTCAGTGTGTTGGCAGCAGCCACTCAATGTTAGTGGTGGCTGTTTAACAGTCTGATGGCCTTGAGATAGAAGCTGTTTTTCAGTCTCTCGGTCCCAGCTTTGATGCACCTGTACTGACCTCGCCTTCTGGATGATAGCGGGGTGAACAGGCAGTGGCTCGGGTGGTTGATGTCCTTGATGATCTTTATGGCCTTCCTGTAACATCGGGTGGTGTAGGTGTCCTGGAGGGCAGGTAGTTTGCCCCCGGTGATGCGTTGTGCAGACCTCACTACCCTCTGGAGAGCCTTACGGTTGTGGGCAGAGCAGTTGCCGTACCAGGCGGTGATACAGCCCGCCGGGATGCTCTCGATTGTGCATCTGTAGAAGTTTGTGAGTGCTTTTGGTGACAAGCCGAATTTCTTCAGCCTCCTGAGGTTGAAGAGGCGCTGCTGCGCCTTCTTCACGATGCTGTCTGTGTGAGTGGACACATATATAGGAGTGCCAACATATAGGAGTGCCAACAGAAGAAGCTTGTCAAAGGTAAGGTATGATTTATATTTTTATTTCTGCGTTTTGTGTCGCACCTGCAGGGTTCAAATATGTTTTCTCTCTCAGAACGTGGTTGGAGGGGAGGTTATATTTTTGTCAGAGTTAGTCACGCTCACTGGGCTATATTTGGCTGTAAGATATTCAGGTCTGAAAAGTTGAATCGTAAAAGTTTTGTGATAGTTTCTGGCTATTGATTCTTGGTTTGATTGTTTAGGTAACACCAATGAAATTTAACAGGAAGTTAAGGTATTCTAACATTATAATCTGTTTCCATTACGTGGAACAATGTCAGGTCAGTAAAGTGGTTGATTGCAGGTTGAGTTTATTTCATTTTACAGGGACAGTGCACATTAATCACAGTTGTGTGGGTCTAATGGCAGGGTATTCATATCAAGCATTTTGAGAAACTGTTTGCAGACAGACTGAATGGCTTTTAATGTTGCAAAGCAAACTTGGGCTAAACTAGTCAAGTAGTAGGTGAATTTCATAGATTTAAAGTACAGTTTGTATCCAAGGGTAGCGCATGCTCAATTAAGTACACATAACCATTGAGGAGATTTAAAACTAATGATTGGAGGGAGTACAATGAGAAGATATCACTATTATTAGGTTTTGTTTGTAGTCAACGTTTGGGTTTCTGAATCGGGGTAGTGTAACGAATGCTGACCAAGGGTTTTTTCTGTGAAAAGGAGTGCTTCATTGTATTTCTTTTGAAATGTTTTCTTGGGGCTGTAATCCTGAAGGGAGCGAATGAGATAGAGGCATATTTCTACCTAATTGAAATGGCCTGGAAATGTTTTGTTTGTTTAGAACCTGGGGGTAGTCTTTGGATTTGAGGAGAATTCCATTTTTCATAGAGACGATATCTTAAAGGGGTACACACGCATATGGAATATTAGAAGTTTATTTTCTGAGTTTTAATTAAACACGTGAATTCTTTTGATAAAGGGAATGTTCTGGAAACCTGGGATACAACATGTAGAAAATGTTTTATGTTTTTTCTTTCATTTGTATAATATAGTAGGAAACACGACTGTAAAAGGGTGGTATAACTGTTGACCTCTATCCTGGCTTTCCTGTGTGGTCTGATCAGCCTCATGGGAGGGCCATCTGGATAATGAATTTAAGGTCATTAGTAATACTGATTTCAAGGTAAATTGTGTAATTGATAATTATGAACGAGTTTATAGTTCTTTGACATATTTGTAATTTGAACCAATGAGAAGAAAGAAATGGCATAGCCTTGGCTTAATGGTAGACTTATGTTAAGTATTTAGAACCTAATCCAAGCCAACAGGTGTGACGCACTTGGGCGTAGTGGGTGCGGAGTCAGGCGCAGGAGAAAATCGTATACGCCAATACCGGGCGCACATAAACTATTGGCCACACATAAACACAGAGGAAAAATAAGCCCGCACAAAGAGCAGACGGGCCTTACCGGCTTAAATAGCCCAACTAAAAACATAAACAAGAAACAGGTGTAACCAATAAGACAAAACCAACAGAAAAGGGAAAAGGGATCGGTGGCAGCTAGTAGACCGGTGACGACGACCGCCGAGCGCCACCCGAACAGGAAGAGGAGCCACCTTTGGTAGGAGTCGTGACAGTACCTCCCCCCTCTGCCGTATTCTCTCTTTGTTTCCTTATTAGGATGCTGGTGGGCGGAGTTGGGAGGGTCGTCAGCTACATGGGAAACACCTGGGCCCGGTGTCTCCCAGGATAAATTCACCACTTCCCCATTCATGGAGGAGACTCTCTCCATGCAGACACTTTGATAGTTTTTGTTGTGTTTCTTGGTGGTTTTTGGTTGTTTGCCTTAGCACCTTTCAAAACCCTGCATTATCACATTCATGCATGCAAAACACTCACTTACACTACTGATTACACACACCATTGTATATTTTCCTTAGTTGCTTTAGTTAATAAATATATCTTTTGTTACTCCTTATCTCCACGTTGTCTCCCTTTTGTTACGGGCTTTGAGCCGGTTCGTGACAGTTAGTGATTCATTTTTTCCCTATTTGTGCTTTTTGTGACTCCTCTCTTTGGCTGGAAAAATGGCTGTGTTTTTCTGTGACTTGGCTCTGACCTAACATAATCGTTTGTGGTGCTTTCGCCGTAAAGCCTATTTGAAATGGGACACTGTGGTGGGATTAACAACAAGACTACCTTTAAAACGGTATAAGATACATGTATGTTTGAGGAATTTTAATTATGAGATTTCTGTTGTTTTGAATTTGGCCCTGCACTTTCACTGGCTGTTGTCATATCATCCCGTTAACAGGATTGCAGCCCAAAGAGGTTTTAACCAGGTAGGCCAGTTGAGAACAAGTTCTCATTTACAACTGCGACCTAATTGGTGATTGTATACATGTGCCCTCAGTTCACCATTGCCTGGTCGGTTATTGTTCCCATGTCCGTTGGTCTTGTGAGTACCTGTGCTTTGTTGTTTTGGCTTTCGTGCTGCATGTATTGTGCACTTGTTATTTCGGGTCTCGTTCCCGTGCATATTTATTAGAGGTTTAACCTAGCTCTTTTGTTTGGGTTACATCCTGTTTTTGTATATGTTTGTTTTGGGCATCATGGCATGTTGTATTGTTTGGGTGGCGTATTAAACCCCCCCCCCTACGTATTCCTGACCCTGTCTCCAATCATTTATACAACATGACACCACCCCAAAATGATATTTGCACTTCTCCAGAAATGGCAGACTAAATTGCATTGCATTCGAGCAATGTAGGCCGCGCCTATCTTATCACCATAAACCCATGGATGGTTCATCTTTAAAATATATGTTTTTTTATACCAACAACAATACTTCAAAATAGCTTATCTTGTTCCATGGCACTGTGTGCATGCGTAGCCTTACATTTGATTATATGTCTTTACGGTAATATTCGCTAGTCTATACAAAATACTAGGCTTCTGTCAATTGCCGAAGATAGAGCCCTGTACATCTATCTACCCTTTAAACTAGATCCATTAGCCGTAAGCCGCACAAACACAGACCCATGGTCGCATGCATGCAGAAGCCCTAAATGTGCTCATAGAAAAGGCCTCAACTCCAGAAATGTACATACACAGGTTTATAATGACTTATTCATAATTATTCCACAGATAAGGTGCTTATGAAATAACAGGATATCACGCCCTGGTCACAGAGAGGCTTTTTATTCTCTATTTTAGTTAGGCCAGGGTGTGACTAGGGTGGGCGTTCTGTTCTTTTTTCTATGTTTTTGTTCTATGTTTTTTATTTCTGGTTTTGGCCTAGTATGGTTCCCAATCAGAGGCAGCTGTCAATCGTTGTCTCTGACTGAGAACCATACTTAGGCAGCCTGTTTTACCACTATGGGTTGTGGGTAGTTGTTTTCTGTGTCTGTGTTTACCATACAGAACTGTTTCGTGTCGTTCATGCTCTTTGTTGTTTTTGGTCATTTAGGGTTCTGTTTATTTTATTAAACATCATGAACACTTACCACGCTGCACCTTGGTCCTCTCCTTCTTCCACCAATGACAGCCGATACAGAACTACGCACCACCAAAGGACCAAGCAGCGTGGTGATGAGCAGCAGCGCTATCTGGAGAAATGGACATGGGAGGAGATACTGGAAGGCAAGGGACCCTGGGCACAGGCTGGGGAGTATCGCCGTCCACAGGAGGAACTGGAGGCAGCTAAGGCTGAGCGGAAACACTACGAGGAGTTGGCATGGCTGGCAAGGAAGCCCGAGAGGCAGCCCCAAAAATGTCTTGGGGGGAGGCACACGAGGAGTTTGGCAGAGTCAGGAGTCAGACCTGAGCCAACTCCCCGTGCTTAGCGTAAGGAGCCAAGGATGGAACCAGAGCCGGTCAGGGCAAAATTGGAGGTGAGCGACGGAAGCGAAGCAGAGACAGTGAAGGAGTTAATGGGGAGATTGGAGGAGAGAGTAATGAGGGAGTTGCTGTGTTGGTGCATGAGGCACGACATCCGCCCGACGGAGCGTGTCTGGGATTTGATGTCACTTGAGTCAGCCCCTCATACTCGTCCTGAGGTGCGTGCTAGCCATCTGGTGAAGACTGTGCCAGTCCCACGCACCAGGCCTCCTGTGCACCTCCCTAGCCCTGCATGTCCTGTGCCAGCTCGGCGCTACAGCTCTCCAAGACGTGCTTACCACGTCTGGTCAGGCACCGGGATATGCGGAGGAGCGCACGGTGTCTCCAGTACGTGTTCTTAGCCCGGTGCGCTACATCCCAGCTCCCCGCATCTGCCGGGCTAGGTTGAGGATTCAGCCAGGACGGATGGTGCCAGTCCTGCTCTCCAGACCTCCAGTGCGTCTCCTCGGGCCAGGATATCCTGCGTCGGCGCTGCGCATTGTATTGCCTGTGTGTCTGCACAGCCCAGTGCGTCCGGTACCTGCGCCCCGCACTTGCCGGGCTAAAATCAACATCCAGCCAGGACGTGTTGTGAAGGCCCTTAGTTCGAGACCTCCAGTGCGCCTCCACGGCCCGGTCTATCCTGTGCCTCCTCTAAGGACCAGGCTGTCTCTCCATCTCCTTCCTCCAGAGTCTCCCTCCAGCCCGGAGCTGCCAGAGTCTCCCACCAGCCCGGAGCTGCCAGAGTCTCCCTCCAGCCCGGAGCTGCCAGAGTCTCCCTCCAGCCCGGAGCTGCCAGAGTCTCCCTCCAGCCCGGAGCTGCCAGAGTCTCCCTCCAGCCCAGAGCTGCCAGAGTCTCCCTCCAGCCCGGAGCTGCCAGAGTCTCCCTCCAGCCCAGAGCTGCCAGAGTCTCCCTCCAGCCCGGAGCTGCCAGAGTCTCCCTCCAGCCCGGAGCTGCCAGAGTCTCCCTCCAGCCCGGCGCTGCCAGAGCCTCCTGCCTGTCCGGTGCTGCCAGAGCCTCCTGCCTGTCCGGCGCTGCCAGAGCCGCCCTTCACTCCGGAGCTGCCAGAGCCGCCCTTCACTCCGGCGCTGCCAGAGCCTCCCTCCAGTCCGGCGCTGCCAGAGCTGCCCTTCACTCCGGCGCTGCCAGAGCCGCCCTTCACTCCGGCGCTGCCAGAGCCGCCCTTCACTCCGGCGCTGCCAGAGCCGCCCTTCACTCCAGAGCTACCAGAGCCGCCCTTCACTCCGGCGCTGCCAGAGCCTCCCTCCAGTCCGGCGCTGCCAGAGCCGCCCTTCACTCCAGAGCTGCCAGAGCCGCCCTTCACTCTGGAGCTGCCAGAATCGCAGCCCCTCAGTCCAGAGGCGCCCCTCAGTCCAGTGGCGCCCTCTGAGGGTCTTCAGTCCGGGGCCCGCTGCGAGGGTCCCAGCTCCAGAGGCGCCACCTATGTGGGCCAAGACTGAGGTGGAGCGGGGTCCACGTCCCACACCCGAGCCGCCCCCGTAAGAGGGCCCACCCGGACCCTCCCCTTTAGAGTCAGGTTTTGCGGCCGGAGTCCGCACCTTTGGGGTGGGGGGTGGGGGGGTACTGTCACGCCCTGGCCATAGAGATGCTTTTTATTCTCTATTTTAGTTAGGCCAGGGTGTGACTAGGGTTGGCGTTCTATGCTCTTTTTCCTATGTTTTTGTTCTATGTTTTGTATTTCTGGTTTTGGCCTGGTATGGTTCCCAATCAGAGGCAGCTGTCAATCGTTGTCTCTGATTGAGAATCATACTTAGGCAGCCTGTTTCCGACTATAGGTTGTGGGTAGTTGTTTTCTGTGTCTGTGTTTACCATACAGAACTGTTTCGTGTCGTTCATGCTCTTTGTTGTTTTTGGTCATTTAGGGTTCTGTTTATTTTATTAAACATCACCTTCTTCCACCAACGACAGCCGTTACACAGGAAACGATTGCACTCAGGTGTTATTGGCATCAGTGCAACCATTAGATTTTCACAGAGTAATAAAATTACAGTAAAATAATCATAATTTTGGTGGGGGGTTTTCTGCCGCGCATGTCGATCATTCAACCTCAGTAGGCAGATATAGCACCTTCTTACACCACATGTGAATTCATTGTCGCGTGTGCATACCATGATCATCTAACATAATTATCCAGTTAGTCCAAAATAAATTCCTAACCTTGTCTTCAAATGAAATGTTTGCTGACAATTATTCCCAAATCAAAGTTTATTTGTCACGTGCGCCGAATACAACAGGTGTAGACCTTACAGTGAAATGCTTACTCATCAGCAGCCTACACTTTACCCTAATGCACCAAATTATTCGCCTGTCTTAGGGACATTAGCAACAAACATTTCACTTATTCATTGTCTTATCAATATTATATTGGAATAATAGGGATTATATATAAAATAAAGAATTAAATAGCAGCTTCTGTACAGACAATTACTTAGAAGAACATAAACAGTGATGTGTATGAACATGTTCTGAGGTCTAACTACACCAAATATACAATATATATATATATATATATATATACAGTAAAAAATATATAAATATATATATATATATATATATATATATATACAGTAAAAAAATATATAAATATATATATATATACACACACAAGTAGCCTATTTCCGAACAAAGTAGCCATTTTCATTTGCCACAGAAATGAAAGTAAAAACGTAAATGCTGAGGATATGGCTTTTGCAAGTGCCAACATCCCTCAAAAAAGTTGACAATCCCAAAATGTGTGCATTCATTAACACATGTAATGAACGGAGGTAAAACAACAACTGAGAGCATCTCCATAAACTACAGACAAATACACTGACACACAATGATGTGTGTTCTTCTCAGACAGTGTAATGTGTTTATTTGATTTCCGATGGCTGTGTGTCCTATCTTTCCATTTATATTATAATGCTACATTGCAGGTTTTTCAGACATTTTTTCATTGGCGTTCTTTTTTTCAAGCGATATTGTGATTTAGAGTTTTTTTCTGGTTGGATTCATCTCTTCTCCCCTTGAACTGTCCTAATTGCACCATTTTACAACCTCCAATGATCGGGGATTGAGTCTTGGAGAGAATCAGCTTGAGCAAAGTGAGGTGTATAATCACTGATCTTTATTGAAAAATATAAACGCAACATGCAACGATTTGAATAAGTTATAGTTCATATAAGGAAATCAGTCAATTGAATTAAATTCATTAAGCTCCAATCTATGCGTTTCACATGACTGCTCAGGAGCGCAGCCATGGGTGGGCCTGGCAGGGCATAGGCCCACCCACTGGGGAGCAAGGCCCAGCCAATCAGAATGAGTTTTTCCCCACAAAAAGGCTTTATTATAGACAGAAATATTCAGTTTCATCAGTTGTCCAAGTGGCTGGTCTCAATCCTGCAGGTGAAGAAGTTTATACATGGTCTGCGGTTGTGAGGCTGGTCGGACGTTCTGCCAAATTCTCAAAAACGACGCTGGAGGTGGCTTACGGTAAAGAAATGAACATTCAATTATCTGGCAACAACTCTGGTGGATATTCCTGCAGTCAGCGTGCCAATTGCACACTCCCTCAAAACTTGAGACATCTGTGGTGTTGTGTTGTGTGACAAAACTTCACATTTTAGAGTGGCCTTTTATTGTCCCCAGCACAAGGTGCACCTGTGTAATTATCATGCTGTTTAATCAGCTTCTTGAGATGCCACACCTGTCAGGTGGATGAATTGTCTTGGCAAAAGAGAAATGCTCACTAACAGGTATGTACACAAATTTGTGCACAAAATGAGGGAAATAAGCTTTTTTGTGTATGGAACATTTCTGGAATCTTTTATTGCAGCTCATGAAACATGGGACCAACACTTTACATGTTGCGTTTATACTTTTGATCAGTATACAAATAGCATTCTCTGCCAAATAATAGGCTTTGTGCAATTACTTTCATAGAGCTACGCCTCCCCTGACTTGAGCTACGCCTCCCCTGACTTGAGCTACGCCTCCCCTGACTTGAGCTACGCCTCCCCTGACTTGAGCTACGCCTCCCCTGACTTGAGCTACGCCTCCTGACTTGAGCTACGCCTCCCTGACTTGAGCTACGCCTCCCCTGACTTGAGCTACGCCTCCCCTGACTTGAGCTACACCTCCCCTGACTTGAGCTACACCTCCCCTGACTTGAGCTACACCTCCCTGACTTGAGCTACACCTCCCCTGACTTGAGCTACACCTCCCCTGACTTGAGCTACACCTCCCCTGACTTGAGCTACACCTCCCCGAAACACTCACTCACAACCAAACAATGAATTATTGATTGGAGACAGCTTGTTTCAATTAAAGAGCATTTCCTTGGATTTTCTCCCTGCAGTAAACCCATTGGATAATGTTGTAAATACCTGTCAAAGATAAAACCCTCAAAAAACAACTAGAACGCCTGGCTCTAATCATAGTATCAACTTGTCCTTTCACCTCTGACTGTGTGTTTTTGAAGCTCACTACTAATATATACACCTGATCCTCAATCAGCAGTAGCATGTCAATAGAAAAAAATGACAGGAGAGGAGGCTTGGATAAATCTTCTCCCATCAGTCTGTTAGCATGTCCTTTCTCCTATAGGAAACAGCCAGAGAAATGTCTCCCCACTGGGCAAAGCAGTCAATTCAACATCTAGTTTTGATTGACATTTGGTTGGGTTGTCAACTAATGTGAATTCAACATGAAATCAACAACATTGGAATTAGGTGAAAAGTTGGGTGAAAATAAGATGAAATGTCGTTATATTGACGAGTTTTTGCAAATCCAATCAGTTTTTCACGTTGATTCAACATCATCACATTCATTTTGGTTGGGTTTGAAATGACATGGAAACCAAAATGGGGAAAACAGGCTACCTAAGTATGATTCTCAATCAACAAATGACAACGAATGACACCTGCCTCTGATTGAGAACCATACTAGGTGAAACACATAGAAATATAACAACCTAGAAAAAAGAACATAGACTACCCACCCCAACTCACACCCTGACCAACCTAACACAAAGATATAAAAAGGAACTAAGGTCAGAACGTGACAGAACCGGCTCATAGTAATGGCCGGAATGGAATAAATGGAACGGTATCAACCACATCAAACACATGGTTTCTGTGTTTGATACCATTCCATTCACTCCATTCCAGCCATTAATATGAGCCATCCTCCCCTCAGCAGCCTCCTGTGCGTGGCACACTTGGCACCAACACATTCACAAACACACAAACCAGATCTACCTCTAGTCCAGGAGTATGCCACTCCTTTCATGTGGTTCACTCTTCTCTCCTGTGCACTTAACTGACCTACTGACCACTTCCTGTAATACCTGACATGTTGCACACCTGCTGACTGAGGTCAAAAGGTGTTTGTGTGTTAGAAGACGTACGTGAACACCTCAGTGCCCCAGCCGGCGGTCAGTGTCAAGAGGCGTGGTCCCAGGTCACGGGCAGGGTTTATCGCTCCGCCGCAATTGGACGACATCGACATGCCGATCCCCAGGACTACCACGGCAACGATGGGCGGGATCAGAGCGTCGGGGGCAGGACTATTCTTCTGGTCATCCAATGGGAGGATGCAGAGCATCAACACGGCAGTGGCCACCACCTATAGAATATGAGACATTTTGGGAGCTTGGGACGATAAGGTTCTATCTGCAAAAAGATGATTCTGAGATAATTGGCTTAATTAAAGTTCCAATCCCTCATTGGTTTGAATGGTGTCAACAATGTTATCTTGTATTCGTTTGAACTTAACATGAATTGGGTTATTTAAGGTACTATATAGGTAGAGAACATTGAACAGAACAAGGCTATGTCAACAAGGCTATGTCTCTTCTTCCAAAGAGGAGAGGCGAAAAGGATCAGAGGACCAATATGCGGCGTGGTAAGTGTCCATGGTTCTTTTAATACGTAAATGTGCACATGAACAACTGACTACAAAAACAAGAAACGTGTGAAACCTAAAACAGTCCTATCTGGTGCAAAACACAGAGACAGGAACAATCACCCACAAACACACAGTGAAACCCAGGCTACCTAAGTATGATTCTCAATCAGAGACAACTAATGACACCTGCCTCTGATTGAGAACCATACTAGGCCGAAACATAGAAATACCCAAATCATAGAAAAAACAAACATAGACTGCCCACCCCAACTCACGCCCTGACCATACTAACTAATGACAAAACAAAGGAAATAAAGGTCAGAACGTGACAGTTCTCAACTGGCCTACCTGGTTAAATAAATAATAAATAAAAATAACTCAATCTGGACAAAATGCAGATAGAACCTTATACAGATAGAACAAAGCTCTCAGAGTCAGTTGTGAAAACAATATTCAGTTTCATTTAGCTTCCTATGTTTCAGAATCTTCACATTTATGACACCGTTATGGTTTCCACTAGATAGCACAGCCACAAAGTCCAAATTGTCTGTATCGTAACAATTTTTATTTTTATTTATTTCACCTTTATTTAACCAGGTAGGCAAGTTGAGAACAAGTTCTCATTTACAATTGCGACCTGGCCAAGATAAAGCAAAGCAGTTTGACACAAACAACAACACAGAGTTACACATGGAGTAAAACAAACATACAGTCAATAATACAGTAGAAAAATAAGTCTATATACGATGTGAGCAAATGAGGTGAGATAAGGGAGGTAAAGGCAAAAAAAGACCATGGTGGCGAAGTAAATACAATATAGCAAATAAAACACTGGAATGGTATATTTGCAGTGGAAGAATGTGCAAAGTAGAAATAAAAATAATGGGGTGCAAAGGAGCTAAATAAATAAATACAGTAGGGGGTGAGGGAGTTGTTTGGGCTAAATTATAGATGGGCTATGTACAGGTGCAGTAATCTGTGAGCTGCTCTGACAGCTGGGGCTTAAAGCTAGTGAGTTAATGATAATGTAATCTTAATTTAAGGTTAGGGTTAAGCATAAGGTTAGCAGTGTGGTTTAAGGTTAGGGTTAGGTTTAAAATCTCATTTTAAGAAGTGAAATTTAGGAAAATAGGCAGGGTTTATGACTTTGTAGCTGTGGAGGTTAGTGACGAAGGCCAAACGCTCTGAGGAAGGCCTTGAGGCCGATATGTAAAGTTTTTAAAGAGCAGTGATACTATCAAGATCAGTGTGTGGGTTTCTTCTTTTTCTCATCTTATTCAGCTGTTACCATTCACCTGCAACAAAGATGGCTCAGATGAGTGAGTGCCTTTTGAGTTAGTGACGACACACCATCATCCGTTCCTGCTTCGTACTGTATCATATTGGTCTGACCTGGTCTAGGATGCTGCTGCTGAGAGATAGGTGCTCTGAGAGATAGGTGCTCTGAGGGATAGGTGCTCTGAGGGATAGGTGCTCTGAGGGATAGGTGCTCTGAGAGATAGGTGCTCTGCGGGATAGGTGCTCTGAGGGATAGGTGCTCTGAGAGATAGGTGCTCTGGGATAGGTGCTCTGAGGGATAGGTGCTCTGAGGGATAGGTGCTCTGAGGGATAGGTGCTCTGAGGGATAGGTGCTCTGAGGGATAGGTGCTCTGAGGGATAGGTGCTCTGAGGGATAGGTGGCAAAGATGGACACCGTTTCATTAGCCCCATACACTGTTAAATTCCCTGCACTGAAGTCCATGATAGCATCTGACAGAGAGAGGGAGCTGGTTGTTCAGTGACAGTCATCATGACACACTATATCATAATGCTACTGAATATGCATGTAACAAGCTGACATGACACCAGTGATTGGTGGGACTGGTGTGTGAGTGTGTCTGACTGACCATAGTAGACCAGGAAGACCAGGCCAGAGGCCAGGTAAGCTCCCAGCACCTGACACAGAGCGTATGGGAGCAGCTTCACCCAGGGCACCCTGCCCATTAATCTTATGCTACTTAAATATAAATAACAGACATTTTTCTAAACTAATCCAATCTCTTACTTGGATTTATTGCGCCCGTTATTGAAATGGTTGTTCCAGTTTAGATGGTTTAGGTAGCCAAAATGTTGGATATCCCCACTCTGTCTGTATTCCAATATGAATTATATCACTTTGCAAGCCTTCATAATGTGACTTGCATGCCTGAAGAGCATGATTTGCAGGCTACTGTGTCAGGGTAAAACTAGGCCCTCAAAATACGTCCATATTAAATACTTGTGTTGTGTTGAATAATAAAATGTTCATGATAACATATTTGGCTGTCAGTGTTGATTTAACACTGGAGAATTTGATATGTGTTTTCATTTTAAGATTAGGGTTGTCAGTTTGTCATTGAAGCAGCAATATACTCTACCAGTGGAGGCTGGTGGGAGCAACTATAGGAGGATGGGCTCATTGTAATGGCTGGAATGAAATTATTGGAATGGGGTGGGGAGGAGGGGTAGGCTGCTGGGGGAGGAGGAGGTGAGGGGAAGGGACAGGGAATCCCTCCCCAGGCCAGAGTGTGAGACTGGGATAGCAGGGTCAGTAGTGACCCTACCCTGGGCTGTGTGTGTGGAGACTGGAGGGTTCTTTAGGTCAGCCAGAACTGAATCTACACCCTGTTGGTGTTTAGGCTGCAGGGATTTAGTGGGGAGGTGTGGGGAGGTGGGAGGTGTGTTCTGGGGGTGGAAGGGGGAGTTCTGGGGGGTGTTGGTTGGTGTCTTGTCGTCATCGCTCACTGGAGATGTCAGGTTAGGTGAGTCTCTACTGTGAGGCCTCCTAGACTGGTCAGGGCCACCTAGAACGTCATTGGAGTTGTTCACAGAGTTAGACAGCTGGGAGGATGAAGTATCCTTGGCAGTGACTGTAGTAGTCTTTGTGTTGGTGCCTCTCCTACTCCAGTCCTGGGGTGTGACTGTGTGATTGGGGAGGTCTGGCTCATCAATGGAAAAGTCTCTCAGTGTGTCTCTGGTGGTTTTGCCATTCAGAGGGATGTCTAGTTTAACCTTGACGTTGGAAAACGTACCAGAGCCAACAGCATTCTCCCCCACTTCCCCTGTCTCCCCCACTTCCCCTGTCTCCCCACTTCCCCTGTCTCCCCCACTTCTCCCGTCTCCCCTACTTCCCCCCGTCTCCCCCACTTCCCCCGTCTCCCCACTCCTCCCGTCTCCCCACTCCTCCCGTCTCCCCTACTTCCCTGTTTCCCCTACTTCCCCCGTCTCCCCCACTTCCCCCGTCTCCCCCACTTCCCCGTCTCCCCTACTTCCCTGTCTCTCCCACTCTCCCCATCTCCCCCACTTCCCCCGTCTCCCCCACTTCCCCTGTCTCCCCACTTCCCGTTTCCCCCACTCCTTCCGTCTCCCCCACTTCCCCTGTTTCCCCCACTTCCCCCCGTCTCCCCCACTTCCCCTGTCTCCCCACTCCTCCCGTCTCCCCCACTTCCCCTGTTTCCCCCACTTCCCCCGTCTCCCCCACTTCCCCTGTCTCCCCCACTCCTCCCGTCTCCCCCACTTCCCTGTTTCCCCCACTTCCCCCGTCTCCCCACTTCCCCTGTTTCCCCCACTCCTCCCGTCTCCCCCACTTCCCCTGTTTCCCCCACTCCCCTGTCTCCCCTACTTCCCCTGTCTCCCCACTTCCCCCGTCTCCCCCACTCCCCTGTCTCCCCTACTTCCCTGTCTCCCCCACTCCTCCCGTCTCCCCTACTTCCCCTGTTTCCCCCCCCTTCCCCCGTCTCCCCCACTTCCCCTGTTTCCCCCACTCCTCCCGTCTCCCCCACTTCCCCTGTTTCCCCCACTTACCCCGTCTCCCCCACTTCCCCTGTTTCCCCCACTCCTCCTGTCTCCCCCACTTCCCCTGTTTCCCCACTTCCCCCCGTCTCCCCACTTCCCCTGTCTCCCCACTCCTCCTGTCTCCCCCACTTCCCCTGTTTCCCCCACTTCCCCTGTCTCCCCCACTTCCCCTGTCTCCCCTACTTCCCGTCTCCCCCACTTCCCCGTTTCCCCCACTCCTCCCGTCTCCCCCACTTCCCTGTTTCCCCCACTTCCCCGTCTCCCCCACTGCCCCTACTTCCCTGTCTCCCCACTTCCCCGTTCCCCCACTCCTCCCGTCTCCCCACTTCCCCTGTCTCCCCCCACTCCTCCCGTCTCCCCCACTTCCCCTGTCTCCCCCACCTCCTGTCTCCCCCACTTCCCCTGTCTCCCCCACTTCCCCTGTTTCCCCCACTTCCCCCATCTCCCCCACTCTTCCCGTTTCCCCCACTCCTCCGTCTCCCCCACTTCCCCTGTTTCCCCCACTTCCCCCGTCTCCCCCACTTCCCCTGTCTCCCCTACTTCCCCTGTCTCCCCTACTTCCCCTGTCTCCCCACTTCCCTGTCTCCCCTACTTCCCTGTCTCCCCCACTTCCCCGTTTCCCCCTCCTCCCGTCTCCCCACTTCCCCTGTTTCCCCCACTTCCCCGTCTCCCCCACTTCCCCTACTTCCCCTGTCTCCCCACTTCCCCGTTTCCCCCACTCCTCCCGTCTCCCCCACTTCCCCTGTCTCCCCACTCCTCCTGTCTCCCCCACTTCCCCTGTTTCCCCCACTTCCCCCATCTCCCCTGTCTCCCCCACTCCTCCCGTTTCCCCCACTCCTCCCGTCTCCCCACTTCCCCCCGTCTCCCCCACTTCCCCGTCTCCCCCACTCCTCCCGTCTCCCCCACTTCCCCTGTTTCCCCCACTTCCCCCGTCTCCCCCACTTCCCCGTCTCCCCCACTCCTCCCGTCTCCCCCACTTCCCCTGTTTCCCCCACTTCCCTGTCTCCCCCACTCCTCCTGTCTCCCCACTTCCCCTGTTTCCCCCACTTCCCCTGTTTCCCCCACTTCCCCCGTCTCCCCCACTTCCCCGTCTCCCCCACTTCCCCGTCTCCCCACTTCCCCTGTCTCCCCCACTTCCCTGTCTCCCCCCACTTCCCCTGTCTCCCCTACTTCCCTGTCTCCCCTACTTCCCTGTCTCCCCACTTCCCCTGTCTCCCCTACTTCCCTGTTTCCCCCACTTCCCCCATCTCCCCTGTCTCCCCCACTCCTCCCGTTTCCCCCACTCCTCCGTCTCCCCACTTCCCCTGTCTCCCCCACTCCTCCTGTCTCCCCCACTTCCCCTGTTTCCCCCACTTCCCCCATCTCCCTGTCTCCCCCACTCCTCCCGTTTCCCCCACTCCTCCCGTCTCCCCACTTCCCCTGTCTCCCCACTCCTCCTGTCTCCCCCACTTCCCCTGTTTCCCCCACTTCCCCATCTCCCTGTCTCCCCCACTCCTCCCGTCTCCCCACTCCTCCCGTCTCCCCCACTTTCCCTGTTTCCCCCACTTCCCCCGTCTCCCCGACTCCTCCTGTCTCCCCGACTCCTCCCGTCTCCCCCACTTCCCCTGTTTCCCCCATCTCCCCCACTTCCCCCGTCTCCCCCACTTCCCCTGTCTCCCCTACTTCCCCTGTCTCCCCTACTTCCCTGTCTCCCCTACTTCCCTGTCTCCCCCACTTCCCTGTCTCCCCCACTTCCCCTGTCTCCCCTACTTCCCCCTGTCTCCCCCCCACTTCCCCCGTTCCCCCTCCTCCGTCTCCCCCACTTCCCTGTTTCCCCCACTTCCCCGTCTCCCCCCACTTCCCCTACTTCCCTGTTTCCCCCACTTCCCCCGTTTCCCCCACTTCCCCCGTCTCCCCACTTCCCCTACTTCCCCTGTCTCCCCCACTTCCCCCGTTTCCCCCACTCCTCCCGTCTCCCCCACTTCCCCTGTTTCCCCACTTCCCCGTCTCCCCACTTCCCTGTCTCCCCTACTCCTCCCGTCTCCCCTACTTCCCCGTCTCCCCCCACTCCCCCGTCTCCCCACTTCCCCCGTCTCCCCCACTTCCCCCATTTCCCCCACTCCCCCGTCTCCCCCACTTCCCCCGTCTCCCCCACTCCTCCCGTCTCCCCTACTTCCCCTGTTTCCCCACTTCCCGTCTCCCCCACTCCTCCCATCTCCCCCACTCCCCTGTCTCCCTCACTCCTCCTGTCTCTCTCACTCCTCCCGTCTCTCCACTCCTCCCCGTCTCTCCCACTCCTCCCGTCTCCCCCACTCCTCCTGTCTCCCCACTCCCCCTGTCTCCCTCACTCCTCCTGTCTCTCTCACTCCTCCCGTCTCTCTCACTCCTCCCGTCTCTCCCACTCCTCCCGTCTCTCTCACTCCTCCCGTCTCTCCCACTCCTCCCGTCTCCCCACTCCCCCTGTCTCTCTCCCACTCCTCCCGTCTCTCTCACTCCTCCCGTCTCTCCCACTCCTCCCGTCTCCCCCACTCCCCTGTCTCCCTCACTCCTCCTGTCTCCCTCACTCCTCCTGTCTCCCTCACTCCTCCCGTCTCTCTCACTCCTCCCATCTCTCCCACTCCTCCCGTCTCTCCCACTCCCCCTGTCTCTCTCACTCCTCCAGTCTCTCCCACTCCTCCCGTCTCCCCACTCCCCCTGTCTCTCTCACTCCTCCCGTCTCTCCCACTCCTCCCGTCTCCCCCACTCCCCCTGTCTCTCTCACTCCTCCCGTCTCTCCCACTCCTCCCGTCTCTCTCACTCCCCCTGTCTCCCTCACTCCTCCCCGTCTCTCCCACTCCTCCCGTCTCTCTCACTCCCCCCGTCTCCCTCACTCCTCCTGTCTCTCTCACTCCTCCCGTCTCTCTCACTCCTCCCGTCTCCCCCACTCCTCCCGTCTCTCCCACCTCCTCCCCTCCCCCCACTCCTCCGTCTCCCCCACTCCTCCTGTCTCTCTCACTCCCCCTGTCTCCCTCACTCCTCCCGTCTCTCTCACTCCTCCCGTCTCCCCACTCCTCCGTCTCCCCACTCCTCCTGTCTCCCCACTCCTCCTGTCTCCTCACTCCTCCCGTCTCCCCACTCCTCCCGTCTCTCCCACTCCTCCTGTCTCTCTCACTCCTCCCGTCTCTCTCACTCCTCCTGTCTCCCCCTCCTCCCGTCTCTCCCACTCCTCCTGTCTCCCCACTCCTCCTGTCTCTCCCACTCCTCCTGTCTCCCCACTCCTCCTGTCTCTCCCACTCCTCCCATCTCCCCCACTCCCCCTGTCTCTCTCACTCCCCTGTCTCTCTCACTCCTCCCGTCTCTCTCCTCCTCCCGTCTCCCCCACTCCTCCTGTCTCTCCCACTCCTCCCTTCTCCCCCACTCCCCTGTCTCTCTCACTCCCCCTGTCTCTCTCACTCCTCCCGTCTCTCTCACTCCTCCTGTCTCTCCCACTCCTCCTGTCTCCCCACTCCTCCCGTCTCTCCCACTCCTCCTGTCTCTCTCCACTCCTCCCGTCTCTCTCACTCCTCCTGTCTCCCCACTCCTCCCATCTCTCCCACTCCTCCTGTCTCCCCCACTCCTCCTGTCTCCCCCACTCCTCCCCGTCTCTCCCACTCCTCCTGTCTCTCTCACTCCTCCCGTCTCTCTCACTCCTCCTGTCTCCCCCACTCCTCCCGTCTCTCCCACTCCTCCTGTCTCCCCACTCCTCCCGTCTCTCCCACTCCTCCCGTCTCCCCACTCCTCCTGTCTCCCCCCCTCCTCCTGTCTCCTCACTCCTCCTGTCTCCCCACTCCTCCTGTCTCTCTCACTCCTCCTGTCTCCCCACTCCTCCTGTCTCCCTCACTCCTCCTGTCTCCCCACTCCTCCTGTCTCTCTCATTCCCCCTGTCTCTCCTCCCCTGTCTCTCCCACTCCTCCCGTCTCTCCCACTCCCCCGTCTCTCCCACTCCTCCCGTCTCCCCCACTCCTCCCGTCTCCCCCCCACTCCTCCGTCTCTCTCACTCCTCCCGTCTCCCTCACTCCTCCCGTCTCCCTCCCACTCCCCCCGTCTCTCTCACTCCCCCCGTCTCCCTCACTCCTCCCCCGTCTCTCCCACTCCTCCCGTCTCTCCCCACTCCTCCCGTCTCCCCCACTCCTCCCGTCTCTCCCACTCCTCCCGTCTCTCCCACTCCTCCCATCTCCCCCACTCCTCCCGTCTCTCCCACTCCTCCCGTCTCTCCCACTCCCCCGTCTCTCCCACTCCTCCCGTCTCCCCCCCACTCCTCCCGTCTCCCCACTCCCCCTGTCTCTCTCACTCCCCCTGTCTCTCTCACTCCTCCGTCTCCCTCACTCCTCCCGTCTCTCCCACTCCTCCCGTCTCTCCCACTCCTCCCGTCTCCCCACTCCTCCCATCTCTCCCACTCCTCCCGTCTCTCCCCACTCCTCCCCGTCTCCCCACTCCTCCCGTCTCTCCCACTCCTCCCGTCTCTCCCACTCCCCCGTCTCTCCCACTCCTCCCGTCTCCCCCACTCCTCCCGTCTCCCCCACTCCCCTGTCTCTCCCACTCCTCCCATCTCCCCCACTCCTCCCGTCTCTCCCACTCCTCCGTCTCTCCCACTCCCCCCGTCTCTCCCCACTCCTCCCGTCTCCCCCACTCCTCCCGTCTCCCCCACTCCTCCCGTCTCTCTCACTCCTCCCGTCTCCCTCACTCCTCCCGTCTCCCTCACTCCCCCGTCTCTCTCACTCCCCCCGTCTCCCTCACTCCTCCCGTCTCTCCCACTCCTCCCGTCTCTCCCACTCCTCCCCGTCTCCCCACTCCTCCCGTCTCTCCCACTCCTCCCGTCTCTCCCACTCCTCCCGTCTCTCCCACTCCTCCCGTCTCCCCACTCCTCCCGTCTCTCCCACTCCTCCCGTCTCTCCCACTCCCCCCGTCTCTCCCACTCCTCCCGTCTCCCCACTCCCCCTGTCTCTCTCACTCCCCCTGTCTCTCTCACTCCTCCCGTCTCCCTCACTCCTCCCGTCTCTCCCACTCCTCCCGTCTCTCCCACTCCTCCCGTCTCCCCCACTCCTCCCATCTCTCCCACTCCTCCGTCTCTCCCACTCCTCCCGTCTCCCCCACTCCTCCCGTCTCTCCCACTCCTCCCGTCTCTCCCACTCCCCCGTCTCTCCCACTCCCTCCCCGTCTCCCCCACTCCTCCCGTCTCCCCCCACTCCCCCTGTCTCTCCCACTCCTCCCATCTCCCCCACTCCTCCCATCTCTCCCACTCCTCCCGTCTCTCCCCTCCCCCCGTCTCTCCCACTCCTCCCGTCTCCCCCCACTCCTCCCGTCTCCCCCCACTCCTCCCGTCTCTCTCACTCCTCCCGTCTCCCTCACTCCTCCCGTCTCCCTCACTCCCCCGTCTCTCTCACTCCCCCCGTCTCCCTCACTCCTCCCGTCTCTCCCACTCCTCCCGTCTCTCCCACTCCTCCCTGTCTCCCCCACTCCTCCCGTCTCTCCCACTCCTCCCCGTCTCTCCACTCCTCCCATCTCCCCCACTCCTCCGTCTCTCCCACTCCTCCCGTCTCTCCCACTCCCCCCGTCTCTCCCACTCCCCCTGTCTCCCCACTCCTCCCGTCTCCCCACTCCCCCCTGTCTCTCTCCACTCCCCCTGTCTCTCTCCTCCTCCCGTCTCCCTCACTCCTCCCGTCTCTCCCACTCCTCCCGTCTCTCCCCTCCTCCCGTCTCCCCCACTCCTCCCGTCTCTCCCACTCCTCCCGTCTCTCCCACTCCTCCCATCTCCCCACTCCTCCCGTCTCTCCCACTCCTCCCGTCTCTCCCCTCCCCCCGTCTCTCCCACTCCTCCCGTCTCCCCACTCCTCCCGTCTCCCCCACTCCCCCTGTCTCTCTCACTCCCCCTGTCTCTCTCACTCCTCCCGTCTCTCTCACTCCTCCCATCTCCCCCACTCCCCTGTCTCTCTCACTCCCCTGTCTCTCTCACTCCTCCCGTCTCTCTCCCTCCTCCCATCTCCCCACTCCCCTGTCTCTCTCACTCCCCCTGTCTCTCTCACTCCTCCCCCTCTCTCACCCTCCCGCCTCTCACTCTCCTCTCCCACCTCCCGTCTCTCCCACTCCTCCCGTCTCTCACTCCTCCCCTCTCTCTCACTCCTCCCGTCTCCCCACTCCTCCCGTCTCTCCCACTCCTCCTGTCTCCCCCACTCCTCCTGTCTCCCCCACTCCTCCCGTCTCTCCCACTCCTCCCGTCTCCCCCACTCCTCCCCGTCTCTCCCACTCCTCCCGTCTCCCACTCCTCCCGTCTCTCCCACTCCTCCTGTCTCTCTCCTCCTCCGTCTCTCTCACTCCTCCCGTCTCCCCCACTCCTCCCGTCTCTCCCACTCCTCCCGTCTCCCCCACTCCTCCTGTCTCTCCCACTCCTCCTGTCTCTCTCACTCCTCCGTCTCTCTCACTCCTCCCGTCTCCCCACTCCTCCTGTCTCCCCACTCCTCCTGTCTCTCCCCACTCCTCCTCCCGTCTCCCCCACTCCCCTGTCTCTCTCACTCCCCTGTCTCTCTCACTCCTCCGTCTCTCTCACTCCTCCTGTCTCTCCCCTCCTCCCGTCTCCCCACTCCTCCCGTCTCTCCACTCCTCCTGTCTCTCTCACTCCTCCCCGTCTCTCTCACTCCTCCTGTCTCCCCCCACTCCTCCCGTCCTCCCACTCCTCCTGTCTCCCCCACTCCTCCCGTCTCTCCCCTCCTCCTGTCTCCCCCACTCCTCCTGTCTCCCCACTCCTCCTGTCTCCCCACTCCTCCCGTCTCTCCCACTCCTCCTGTCTCCCCACTCCTCCTGTCTCTCCCACTCCTCCCCGTCTCTCCACTCCTCCTGTCTCCCCCACTCTCCTGTCTCCTCACTCCTCCTGTCTCTCTCCCACTCCCCCTGTCTCTCCCACTCCTCCCGTCTCCCTCACTCCTCCCTCTCTCTCTCCTCCTCCCGTCTCCCCCACTCCTCCTGTCTCCCTCACTCCCCCTGTCTCTCTCACTCCCCCTGTCTCTCTCTCCTCCCGTCTCTCCCACTCCTCCCGTCTCCCCCACTCCCCCTGTCTCCCTCACTCCTCCTGTCTCCCTCACTCCTCCTCGTCTCTCTCACTCCTCCCGTCTCTCTCAATCCTTCCGTCTCTCCCACTCCTCCTGTCTCTCTCACTCCTCCTGTCTCTCCCACTCCTCCTGTCTCTCTCACTCCTCCCGTCTCTCCCACTCCTCCCGTCTCTCTCACTCCTCCCGTCTCTCTCACTCCTCCCGTCTCTCTCACTCCTCCCGTCTCCCCCACTCCCCCTGTCTCCCTCACTCCTCCTGTCTCTCCCACTCCTCCTGTCTCTCCCACTCCTCCTGTCTCTCCCACTCCTCCTGTCTCTCCCACTCCTCCTGTCTCTCCCACCTCCTGTCTCTCCCACTCCTCCTGTCTCTCCCACTCCTCCTGTCTCTCCCACTCCTCCTGTCTCTCCCACTCCTCCCGTCTCTCCCACTCCTCCCGTCTCTCCCACTCCTCCCGTCTCTCCCACTCCTCCCGTCTCTCCCACTCCTCCCGTCTCTCCCACTCCTCCTGTCTCTCCCACCTCCTGTCTCCCTCACTCCTCCTGTCTCTCCCACTCCTCCCGTCTCTCCCACTCCCCCTGTCTCCCTCCTCCTCCTGTCTCTCTCACTCCTCCCGTCTCTCCCACTCCCCCTGTCTCCCTCACTCCCCATGCCCTAACCCTCTATAAACCACTCTGCCTATCTCCCCCACTCCTCCCGTCTCCCCCACTCCTCCCGTCTCCCCCCACTCCTCCCGTCTCCCCCCCCCACTCCTCCCCGTCTCCCCCCACTCCCCCTGTCTCCCCCCACTCCTCCCGTCTCCCCCCACTCCTCCCGTCTCCCCCACCCTCCCCGTCTCCCCACTCCTCCTGTCTCCCCCCACTCCTCCCGTCTCCCCACTCCCCTGTCTCCCTCACTCCCCTGTCTCCCTCACTCCTCCCATCTCCCCTGTCTCCTCACTCCCGTACTAACCCTCTATAAACCACTCTGCCTATCTCCCCACTCCTCCCGTCTCCCCACTCCCCTGTCTCCCTCCACTCCCCTGTCTCCCTCGCTCCTCCCATCTCCCCCACTCCCTGTCTCCCTCACTCCGTGCCCCAACCCTCTATAAACCACTCTGCCTCTCTCCCCCTCCCCCTCTCCCCCCCCACTCCCCTCTCTCCCACTCCCCTCTCTCCCCCCCCACTCCTCTCTCCCCCGTCTCCCCACTCCCCTGTCTCCCCCCTCCTCCGTCTCCCCCACTCCTCCCATCTCCCCCACTCCCCTCTCTCCCCCACTCCCTGTACTAAACCTCTATAAACCACTCTGCCTATCTCCCCCACTCCTCCCGTCTCTCCCACTCCTCCCGTCTCTCCTCCTCCCATCTCCCCCACTCCTCCCATCTCTCCCCTCCTCCCGTCTCTCCCACTCCCCCCGTCTCTCCCACTCCCCCCGTCTCCCCCCACTCCTCCCGTCTCCCCACTCCCCCTGTCTCTCTCACTCCCCTGTCTCTCTCACTCCTCCCGTCTCCCTCACTCCTCCCGTCTCCCTCCTCCCGTCTCTCCCACTCCTCCCGTCTCCCCCACTCCTCCCATCTCTCCCACTCCTCCCCGTCTCTCCCACTCCTCCCATCTCCCCCCTCCTCCCATCTCTCCCACTCCTCCCGTCTCTCCCACCCCCCCGTCTCTCCCACTCCTCCCGTCTCCCCCACTCCTCCCGTCTCCCCCACTCCCCTGTCTCTCTCCTCCCCTGTCTCTCTCCTCCTCCCGTCTCTCTCACTCCTCCCATCTCCCCCACTCCCCCTGTCTCTCTCACTCCCCCTGTCTCTCTCACTCCTCCGTCTCTCTCACTCCTCCCATCTCCCCACTCCCCCTGTCTCTCTCACTCCCCTGTCTCTCTCACTCCTCCCGTCTCTCTCACTCCTCCCGTCTCTCTCACTCCTCCCGTCTCTCCCACTCCTCCCGTCTCTCCCACTCCTCCCGTCTCTCTCACTCCTCCCGTCTCTCTCACTCCTCCTGTCTCCCCCACTCCTCCCGTCTCTCCACTCCTCCTGTCTCCCCACTCCTCCCGTCTCCCCCACTCCTCCCGTCTCTCCCCTCCTCCCGTCTCCCCCCACTCCTCCCGTCTCTCCCCACTCCTCCCGTCTCCCCACTCCTCCCGTCTCTCCCACTCCTCCTGTCTCTCTCACTCCTCCCGTCTCTCTCACTCCTCCTGTCTCCCCACTCCTCCCGTCTCCCCACTCCTCCCCGTCTCTCCACTCCTCCCGTCTCCCCCACTCCTCCTGTCTCTCCCACTCCTCCTGTCTCTCTCACTCCTCCCGTCTCTCTCACTCCTCCCGTCTCCCCCACTCCTCCTGTCTCCCCCACTCCTCCTGTCTCTCCCACTCCTCCCGTCTCCCCCACTCCCCTGTCTCTCTCACTCCCCTGTCTCTCTCACTCCTCCCGTCTCTCTCACTCCTCCTGTCTCTCCCACTCCTCCCGTCTCCCCCACTCCTCCCCGTCTCTCCCACTCCTCCTGTCTCTCTCACTCCTCCCGTCTCTCTCACTCCTCCTGTCTCCCCCACTCCTCCCGTCTCTCCCACTCCTCCTGTCTCCCCCACTCCTCCCGTCTCTCCCACTCCTCCTGTCTCCCCACTCCTCCTGTCTCCCCCACTCCTCCTGTCTCCCCACTCCTCCCGTCTCTCCCACTCCTCCTGTCTCCCCACTCCTCCTGTCTCTCCCACTCCTCCCGTCTCTCCCACTCCTCCCGTCTCCCCCACTCCTCCTGTCTCCCTCACTCCTCCTGTCTCTCTCACTCCCCCTGTCTCTCCCACTCCTCCCGTCTCCCTCACTCCTCCCCGTCTCTCTCACTCCTCCCGTCTCCCCCACTCCTCCCGTCTCCCTCACTCCCCTGTCTCTCTCACTCCCCCTGTCTCTCTCACTCCTCCCGTCTCTCCCACTCCTCCCGTCTCCCCACTCCCCCTGTCTCCTCACTCCTCCTGTCTCTCCCACTCCTCCTGTCTCTCCCACTCCTCCTGTCTCTCCCACTCCTCCTGTCTCTCCCACTCCTCCTGTCTCTCCCACTCCTCCTGTCTCTCCCACTCCTCCTGTCTCTCCCACTCCTCCCGTCTCTCCCACTCCTCCCGTCTCCCCACTCCTCCCGTCTCTCCCACTCCTCCCGTCTCCCCCACTCCTCCTCTCTCCCACTCCTCCTGTCTCTCTCACTCCTCCCGTCTCTCTCACTCCTCCTGTCTCCCCACTCCTCCCGTCTCCCCACTCCTCCCGTCTCTCCCACTCCTCCCGTCTCCCCCACTCCTCCTGTCTCTCCCACTCCTCCTGTCTCTCTCACTCCTCCCGTCTCTCTCACTCCTCCCGTCTCCCCCTCCTCCTGTCTCCCCCCACTCCTCCTGTCTCTCCCACTCCTCCCGTCTCCCCCACTCCCCCTGTCTCTCTCACTCCCCCTGTCTCTCTCACTCCTCCCGTCTCTCTCACTCCTCCTGTCTCTCCCACTCCTCCCGTCTCCCCCCACTCCTCCCGTCTCTCCCCACTCCTCCTGTCTCTCTCACTCCTCCCGTCTCTCTCACTCCTCCTGTCTCCCCCACTCCTCCCGTCTCTCTCCCACTCCTCCTGTCTCCCCCACTCCTCCCGTCTCTCCCACTCCTCCTGTCTCCCCACTCCTCCTGTCTCCCCCACTCCTCCTGTCTCCCCCACTCCTCCCGTCTCTCCCACTCCTCCTGTCTCCCCCACTCCTCCTGTCTCTCCCACTCCTCCCGTCTCTCCCACTCCTCCCGTCTCCCCCACTCCTCCTGTCTCCCTCACTCCTCCTGTCTCTCTCACTCCCCCTGTCTCTCCCACTCCTCCCGTCTCCCTCACTCCTCCCGTCTCTCTCACTCCTCCCGTCTCCCCCACTCCTCCCGTCTCCCTCACTCCCCCTGTCTCTCTCACTCCCCCTGTCTCTCTCACTCCTCCCGTCTCTCCCACTCCTCCCGTCTCCCCACTCCCCCTGTCTCCCCTCACTCCTCCTGTCTCTCCCACTCCTCCTGTCTCTCCCACTCCTCCTGTCTCTCCCACTCCTCCTGTCTCCCCACTCCTCCCGTCTCTCCCACTCCTCCTGTCTCCCCCACTCCTCCTGTCTCCCCCACTCCTCCTGTCTCCCCCACTCCTCCCGTCTCTCCCACTCCTCCTGTCTCCCCCACTCCTCCTGTCTCTCCCACTCCTCCCGTCTCTCCCACTCCTCCCGTCTCCCCACTCCTCCTGTCTCCCTCACTCCTCCTGTCTCTCTCACTCCCCCTGTCTCTCCCACTCCTCCCGTCTCCTCACTCCTCCCGTCTCTCTCACTCCTCCCGTCTCCCCACTCCTCCCGTCTCCCTCACTCCCCCTGTCTCTCTCACTCCCCCTGTCTCTCTCACTCCTCCCGTCTCTCCCACTCCTCCCGTCTCCCCCACTCCCCCTGTCTCCCTCACTCCTCCTGTCTCTCCCACTCCTCCTGTCTCTCCCACTCCTCCTGTCTCTCCCACTCCTCCTGTCTCTCCCACTCCTCCCTGTCTCTCCCACTCCTCCTGTCTCTCCCACTCCTCCTGTCTCTCCCACTCCTCCTGTCTCTCCCACTCCTCCTGTCTCTCCCACTCCTCCTGTCTCTCCCACTCCTCCTGTCTCTCCCACTCCTCCCGTCTCCCACTCCTCCCGTCTCCCCCTCCTCCTGTCTCTCCCACTCCTCCCGTCTCCCTCACTCCTCCCGTCTCTCCCACTCCTCCCGTCTCTCCCACTCCTCCCGTCTCCCACTCCTCCTGTCTCTCCCACTCCTCCGTCTCCCCACTCCCCCTGTCTCCCTCACTCCTCCTGTCTCTCCCACTCCTCCCCGTCTCCCCCACTCCCCCTGTCTCCCTCACTCCTCCTGTCTCTCTCACTCCTCCCGTCTCTCCCACTCCCCCTGTCTCCCTCACTCCCGTTACTAACCCTCTATAAACCACTCTGCCTATCTCCCCCACTCCTCCCGTCTCCCCCACTCCTCCCGTCTCCCCCACTCCTCCCGTCTCCCCCACTCCTCCCGTCTCCCCCACTCCCCTGTCCCTGTCTCCCCCCACTCCTCCCGTCTCCCCCACTCCTCCCGTCTCCCCCACTCCTCCCGTCTCCCCCTCCCCTCCTCCCGTCTCCCCCACTCCTCCCGTCTCCCCCACTCCTCCCGTCTCCCCACTCCCCCTGTCTCCTCACTCCCCCTGTCTCCCTCACTCCTCCCATCTCCCCTGTCTCCCTCACTCCCCGTACTAACCCTCTATAAACCACTCTGCCTATCTCCCCCACTCCTCCCGTCTCCCCCACTCCCTCACTCCCCCTGTCTCCCTCGCTCCTCCCATCTCCCCCACTCCCCTGTCTCCCTCACTCCCCGTACTAACCCTCTATAAACCACTCTGCCTCTCTCCCCCACTCCCCTCTCTCCCCACTCCCCCTCTCTCCCCCACTCCCCCCTCTCTCCCCCACTCCCACTCTCTCCCCGCTCTCCCCCACTCCTCCCGTCTCCCCCACTCCTCCCATCTCCCCCACTCCCCCTCTCTCCCCCACTCCTGTACTAAACCTCTATAAACCACTCTGCCTATCTCCCCCACTCCTCCCGTCTCCCCCACTCCTCCCGTCTCCCCCACTCCCCCTGTCTCCCTCACTCCCGTACTAACCCTCTATAAACCACTCTGCCTATCTCCCCCACTCCCCCTCTCTCCCCCACTCCCCTCTCTCCCCCCACCTCTCTCCCCGCTCTCCCCACTCCCCCTGTCTCCCCACTCCTCCCGTCTCCCCACTCCTCCCATCTCCCCCACTCCCCCTCTCTCCCCACTCCCTGTACTAAACCTCTATAAACCACTCTGCCTATCTCCCCCACTCCTCCCATCTCCCCCACTCCCCCTCTCTCCCCACTCCCTGTACTAAACCTCTATAAACCACTCTGCCTATCTCCCCCACTCCTCCCGTCTCCCCCACTCCCCTGTCTCCCCCACTCCTCCCGTCTCCCCACTCCCCCACTCCTCCCATCTCCCCCACTCCCCCTGTCTCCCTCACTCTTCCCATCTCCCCCACTCCCCTGTCTCTCCCACTCCCCTGTCTCTCCCACTCCCCCTGTATCCCCCACTCCTCCCGTCTCCCCCTCCCCCTGTCTCCCCCACTCCTCCCATCTCCCCCACTCCCCCTCTCTCCCCGTACTAACCCTCTATAAACCACTCTGCCTATCTCCCCCACTCCCCGCTCTCCCCCTACTCCCCTCTCTCCCTGCTCCCCAGCCTCACCTCATCCACTGACATAGACCTCACCGCCCACCCTCTATGAGCCTTCCTCTCTTCTCTCACTACCTCACTTCCTCTCCCTCCACCAAGTGCTTTACCTGGCACACTCTTCCTTACCCCTTCTCCTTCTCCTCGTCCTCTCCCCCCATCCATAATTACAATCCCTCCCTCTCTTCCTCCTCTCCCTCTCTCCCATACTCCCCCCACCCCACGTACCTGTCTATCCAAACCACTCTTCCTGACCCCCTCTCCAGACTCACCGAGCTGCTCTGGGACAGAGAAAGCCCGTCTGGGCTTCAGGTAGTTGGGCACTGGGACCTGAGATGTCTGTGTCAGAGCTTCAAACTGGTGGATCTTGTTCCTCACACTGGCTGCAGAGGGCACTACCAGTTTCCCAGGTAACTTGGTATTTTCTGTGTTCTGTAATGTTATCCTCTGTGGGGTGTTGGCTTCAAACACATCTTCTGACAGGCTCTGTTCCCTGGCCACGCCTCTACCAGGGGTCTTGCTCCTGTCATAGGTGTCAGTTTTCCCATTAAGCTGATTGGTCAGGAGGGGGTTTGACCCTGTGGTGACCCCTACTCCGGACGTTGTGATAGGCTGAGAGTCCCTGGTGGGTGTCACTGATAGTCTGTGCTGGGGGAGAAAGACTTCAGCGTGATCTCTCCCTCGCTTCTCCTTTTTCTTGTGTCCTTTTCCTTCGACATCAGTCCATTTCTCTTTTTCCTGAGCCATGCTCCCCACCCTTACTCTCTCCTGTCTGTCTTCACTACTTCCACTCGTTTTGCCCACAGTGTTTGTCACCTCCTTTTCCCCTCTCTCCTGTTTGTCTTCTAATGGAGGGGATAGTGAGGGGTCACTAATGCACACTGATGACCCCTCCACTAAGGGTGTGTGTGAGGGTTTGTATGAGAGTGTGGGTGTGGTACACCCTGACACTGGAGACAGTGAGGGGCTCAAACCAGACACCTTGACTGCACTATTCTGATGTCTCTGTGGTGTGTGTGTAGTGTGTGTGGTGTTCTGTTCTACCAGGGGTGTGTGTGTGGTGTTCTGTTCTACTAGGGGTGTGTGTGAGAGCAGGCCGTTCCTCTCCCCCCTGGATAATCCACTGAGGGGGGAGGAAAAGGGGGAGGAGAGGGGGGAGACAAAGACAGAGTCTGTGGTGGACTTCCTGCGATTGGCTGCTGTATCCCCCCCATCCCTCTCCAATAGAGACCAGTCTCCTACCGGTGCTGAGAGACGCTTGGTTCTGGTTGAGTCCTTCACATCCTCATCTCTGTTCGTAGCTTTATCAGTTCCAGTAGACCCATAGAGCTTCTGTATCCGGTCCCAGATACTCTGACCCCTGGAGGATCCAAGAGATCCACCGGCTGGTTTTCTGGTTCCAGACCCAGGACCAGGACTAGAACTCAGTCTGGTGGGGAGGGACTGGCCCCCACTGGCCCTCTCCAGAGATATAGCCACATACGCTAGACCCACAGGGGACACCCCTTCACCAAGGGAACGCCCTGACCCCCCAACGGGGCTCATCACATCCCCTGGTCCAACTGAGTTAAAGGCCTTCACCCTGGACAACACATTGCTCTCTCCTGCCCCCCTACTCTCCAAACTCTCTGCTCGTTTAAGTGTGGACCCCCCTAGGTTCCCAGAAAACCTCAGCAGCCCAGTCCTGAGCCCCTCGCCAGGGCTAGCCCCCCTTCCACTCCAGTCTAAACTCTTACTCCTTTTGGGCAGGTTTAGCCTTCTCCACTCTGTCCTGCCCCGGTCTCCAGCCAACTTCCCTGCAATGCCACAGTTTCCTCCCCTGCCACTGCCATCCTCTGGGATCACGTCCCTCACACCACCATTCTGTCTCAACTGTCCGGTGGCCATTGTGGAGCCTGTTGTGTATTTCCCCTCACTGGGGAATGGGTCCAGTGCAAGTTGAATTATTCCAAATGTAGTATGTAGTAAAAGGTGACAGTTTAAGAATCCCAGTAATCCTTTTTGCAGAGTTTAACCACTGGTCAAAATTATCACAGAAGCCTTTGACAGCAGCACAGTCCTGGTAGCAGCACAGTCCTGGTAGCAGCACAGTCCTGGTAGCAGCACAGGCCTGGTAGCAGCACAGGCCTGGTAGCAGCACAGGCCTGGTAGCAGCACAGGCCTGGTAGCAGCACAGGCCTGGTAGCAGCACAGGCCTGGTAGCAGCACAGGCCTGGTAGGAAAGGTGTTTGTCTGCCCCAGCAGAAACGTCAGAGTGGTTGAACTGCAATCTTCTCATGTTTGGGGCTCCAGATATCAACAGACACTCACTTGTATATCCACAGGTTTGAGATTCCATCCATGAACATTCTCTGCATTTCTGTCTCCCACACACTCAGAGATGATTGTTAGTTCTACTTCCCTCCCGCTCTGTCCATTCTTCTCTGTGGTGTCGGCTCCAGTAGTCAAACAGAGGTCCTCAGCAGTGAAGTTTTCCTGGGTGAGTGGTCACACACAAGCCTCAGAACACTGCAAACATAAAGAAATATATCATATGTCAAATGTTATGTTTTGTTATATTTACATATGAAAAACATTGCATATTTTTACTGAGAAAATTCCATCTTTGAAATGAAATGGTTAGGAATGCTGAGGTAATGGTATTCTGGACACTATGGTCAAATGTAATGATACAGTACAGTTAGTAGCACACAGTAGCCAGATTACAGTCATCAGAGAGAGAGAGAGATATCTATATATAGAGAGAGGGAGAGTGAGAGAGAGAGAGCGAGAGAGAAAAAGAGATATAGAGAGAGCGAGAGAGAGAGAGATATATATATATATATAGAGAGAGATATAGAGAGAGCGAGAGAGTGATATAGAGAGAGCGAGAGAGAGCGAAAGAGATATATAGAGAGAGCGAGAGAGAGCGAAAGAGATACAGTGCCTTGCGAAAGTATTCGGCCCCCTTAAACTTTGCGACCTTTTGCCACATTTCAGGCTTCAAACATAAAGATATAAACTGTATTTTTTTGTGAAGAATCAACAACAAGTGGGACACAATCATGAAGTGGAACGGCATTTATTGGATATTTCAAACTTTTTTAACAAATCAAAAACTGAAAAATTGGGCGTGGCAAATTATTCAGCCCCCTTAAGTTAATACTTTGTAGCGCCACCTTTTGCTGCGATTACAGCTGTAAGTCGCTTGGGGTATGTCTATCAGTTTTGCACATCGGGAGACTGAAATTTTTTCCCATTCCTCCTTGCAAAACAGCTCGAGCTCAGTGTGCATTTGTGAACAGCAGTTTTCAGTTCTTTCCACAGATTCTCGATTGGATTCAGGTCTGGACTTTGACACCTGGACATTCTAACACTTGGATATGTTTATTTTTGAACCATTCCATTGTAGATTTTGCTTTATGTTTTGGATCATTGTCTTGTTGGAAGACAAATCTCCGTCCCAGTCTCAGGTCTTTTGCAGACTCCATCAGGTTTTCTTCCAGAATGGTCCTGTATTTGGCTCCATCCATCTTCCCATCAATTTTAACCATCTTCCCTGTCCCTGCTGAAGAAAAGCAGGCCCAAACCATGATGCTGCCACCACCATGTTTGACAGTGGGGATGGTGTGTTCAGGGTGATGAGCTGTGTTGCTTTTACGCCAAACATAACGTTTTGCATTGTTGCCAAAAAGTTCAATTTTGTTTTCATCTGACCAGAGCACCTTCTTCCACATGTTTGGTGTGTCTCCCAGGTGGCTTGTGGCAAACTTTAAACGACACTTTTTATGGATATCTTTAAGAAATGGCTTTCTTCTTGCCACTCTTCCATAAAGGCCAGATTTGTGCAATATACGACTGATTGTTGTCCTATGGACAGAGTCTCCCACCTCAGCTGTAGATCTCTGCAGTTCATCCAGAGTGATCATGGGCCTCTTGGTTGCATCTCTGATCAGTCTTCTCCTTGTATGAGCTGAAAGTTTAGAGGGACGGCCAGGTCTTGGTAGATTTGCAGTGGTCTGATACTCCTTCCATTTCAATATTATCACTTGCACAGTGCTCCTTGGGATGTTTAAAGCTTGGGAAATCTTTTTGTATCCAAATCTGGCTTTAAACTTCTTCACAACAGTATCTCGGACCTGCCTGGTGTGTTCCTTGTTCTTCATGATGCTCTCTGCGCTTTTAACAGACCTCTGAGACTATCACAGTGCAGGTGCATTTATACGGAGACTTGATTACACACAGGTGGATTGTATTCATCATCATTAGTCATTTAGGTCAACATTGGATCATTCAGAGATCCTCACTGAACTTCTGGAGAGAGTTTGCTGCACTGAAAGTAAAGGGGCTGAATAGTTTTGCTTGCCCAATTTTTCAGTTTCTGATTTGTTAAAAAAGTTTGAAATATCCAATAAATGTTGTTCCACTTCATGATTGTGTCCCACTTGCTGTTGATTCTTCACAAAAAAATACAGTTTTATATCTTTATGTTTGAAGCCTGAAATGTGGCAAAAGGTCGCAAAGTTCAAGGGGGCCGAATACTTTCGCAAGGCACTGTATATAGAGAGAGCGAGAGATATAGAGAGAGACAGAGAGATACATAGAGAGAGATAGAGAGATACATATAGAAAGAGAGATATAGAGAGAGCAAGAGAGATATAGAGAGAGCGAGAGAGATACATATATATATATATATATATAGAGAGAGAGAGAGAGAGAGAGAGAGAGAGAGATACATATAGAGAGAGATATAGAGAGCGAGAGAGATATATATAGAGAGAGCGAGAGAGCGAGAGAGAGCGAGAGAGATATAGAGAGAGCGAGAGAGCCAGTGAGAGAGAGCGAGAGAGAGCCAGAGAGAGATGACAGAAAGAGAGAGACAGATGACAGAAAGAGAGAGACAGATGACAGAAAGAGAGAGACAGATGACAGAAAGAGAGAGACAGATGACAGAAAGAGAGAGACAGATGACAGAAAGAGACAGACAGATGACAGAAAGAGACAGATGACAGAAAGAGACAGACAAGGAGACAGAAAGAGACAGACAAGGAGACAGAAAGAGAGAGACAAGGAGACAGAAAGAGAGAGACAAGGAAACAGAAAGAGACAGAGACAAGGAGACAGAAAGAGACAGACGAGGAGGCAGAAAGAGAGACAGAAAAGGAGATGACAGAAAGAGACAGCGATAGAGATAGAAAGAAGAAAAAAAATACAGAAAGAGAGATATATATATATATATAAAGAAACAAAAGTGACAAAAAACAAATGAAAAAAACAATTAAGTTGAAAAACAGGACATTCCAAACTCTATAGAAAGTCTCCATCCAACTACCATCTCAGTGAAGTGAGGTTACCTCATCAGTGAAACTCTGCTGCCTTCCATACATTCCCCTCATACTGACTCAATGAGTCCATTCACATAGAGGTCTCCCTCTCCACACACACACTCACCACCTAAACACGTCACTTGAATGGGTATGTCCTAACAGCTGTTTACACTAGAAACATGTCCTGGGTCGACTGGACTGGTGACAACCTAAAATCAAACTGGAAAAACCAGTCAGACAACAATCTACTCTGACACTAGGAAACAATGTATTACACAGATACTGCCCAATCTCTCTCTTTCCTTCTTTCTCTCTCTGGTTCTCTCTAGCACACACACACACATATACATGCACTCTCTCGTCAAATAAAACAATCAAAACACAGACAGAGATTCAAAGTGCTCCACAAAGGGCTCAGTCAAACAGAGTTGAATGTGATCAGATAAGATTGTAACAGAAGCGGAACTGAGTGAAACTGCTTTCCATGCAGTTTGTATGGGCACTGCTTTCAGATGGAGCTACTGATATCTACACTGTCACCACCACAGGGTACTGTTGACCTGCTGTTAGAACAATAGCATGGTGATGGACTTCTATTCAAAGCCACTCAGTATATGGGGGCCCGTGTGGGAATTAGACCCTCAACTCTGGTGTTGCAATCAGCATGTTCCAACCTACTGAACCACCAGTTTATTTACTAATCTATTTACCGTCAGTACAAGATGGGTATCAAATCACACTTTATTTGTCACATGTGCCAAATACCACAAGTGTAGACCTTACTGTGAAATGGTTACTTACAAGCCCTTAACCAACAGTGCAGTTCAAGAAGAGTTAAGAAAATATTTACCAAACTAAAGGGGAAAAAAGAAGGAAAAAATGAGGCTATATACAGGGGGTACCGAGTCAGTGTGCGGGGGTACAGGTTAGAGGTAATTTGTACACGTAGGTAGGGGTTAAGTGACTATGCATAGATAATAAACAGCCAGTAGCAGTAGTGTACAAAACAAATGGAGGGGGTCAATGTAAATAGTCCGGTGGCCATTTGATTAATTGTTCAGCAGTCTTATGGCTTGGGGGTAGAAGCTGTTAAGGAGGCTTTTGGTCCTAGACTTGGCACTCCAGTACCACTTGCCATGTGATGGTAGAGAAAACAGTCTATGACTTGGGTGACTGGAGTCTCTGACAATTTTATGGGCTTTCCTCTGACACCGCCTATTATATAGGTCCTGGATTGCAGGAAGCTTGGCCCCAGTTATGTACTGGGCCGTACGCATTAACCTCTGTAGCGTCTTACGGTCAGATGCCCGAGCAGTTGCCATACTAGGCAGTGATGCAACCGGTCAGGATGCTCTCGATGGTGCAGCTGTAGAACTTTTTGAGGACCTGGGGACCCATGACAAATATTTTCAGTCTCCTGAGGGGGAAAATGTTTTGCCGTGCACTCTTCACAACTGTCTTGGTGTGTTTTGACCATGATAGATCGTTGGTGATGTGGACACCAAGGAACTTGAAACTCTCGACCCGCTCCACTACAGCCCCGTTGATGTTAATGGGGGCCTATTCAGCCCGCCTTTTCCTGTAGTCCACGATCAGCTCATTAGTCTTGCGCACACTGAGGGAGAGGTTGTTGTCCTGGCACCACACTGACAGTTCTCTGACCCCCTCCCTATAGGCTGTCTCATCATTGTCGGTGATCAGGCCTATCACTGTTGTGTCGTCAGCAAACTTAATGATGGTGTTGGAGTCGTGTTTGGCCACGCAGTCGTGGGTGAACAGGGAGTACAGGAGGGGACTAAGTACACACCCCTGAGGGGCCCCAGTGTTGAGAATCAGAGTGACAGACGTGTTGATGCCTACCCTTACCACCTGGAGGTGGCACGTCAGGAAGTCCAGGATCCAGTTGCAGAGGGAGGTGTTTAGTTCCAGGTTCCTTAGCTTATTGATGAGCTTCGTGGGCACTATGGTGTTGAACGCTGAGCTACAGTCAATGAATAGCATTCTCACGTAGGTGTTAATTTTGTCCAGGTGGGAAAGGGCAGTGTGGAGTGTGATTGAGATTGCGTAATCTGTGAATCTGTTGGGGCGGTATGCGAATTGGAATGAGTCTAGGGTTTCCGCGAGGATGCTGTTGACGTGAGTCAAGATCAGCCTTTCAAAGCACTTCATGGCTACCGACGTGAGTGCTACGGGGTGGTAATCATTTATGCAGGTTACCTTTGCTTCCTTGGGCACAGGGACTATGGTGGTCTGCTTGAAACATGTAGGTATTACAGACTCAGTCAGGGAGAGGTTGAACATTTCGGTGAAGATACCTGTCAGTTGGTCCGGCATGCTTTGAGTACACGTCCTGGTAATCCATCTGGCCCCGCGGCTTTGTGAATGTTGACCTGTTTAAGGTCTTGCTCACATCGGCTACTGAGAGCGTTATCACACAGTCATCTAGAACAGCTGGTGCTTGCCTCGAAGCGAGCATAAAAGGCATTTAGCTCATCTGGTAGGCTCGTGTCACTGGGCAGCTCGCATCTGGGTTTCCCTTTGTAATCCGTAATAGTTTTCAAGCCCTGCCACATCCGACGAGCGTCAGAGCCGGTGTAGTAGGATTCAATCTTAATCCTGTATTGACGCTTTGCTTGTTTGATGGTTCGTCTGAGGGCATAGCGGGATTTCTTATAAGCATCCGGATTAGTGTCCCGCTCTTTGAAAGCGGCAGCTCTAGCCTTTAGCTCAATGCGGATGTTGCCTGCAATCCATGGTTGGATATGTACGTACGGTCAATGTGGGGATGACGTCGTCGATGCACTTATTGATGAAGCCGATGACTGAGGTGGTATACTCCTCAGTGCCATTGGATGAATCTCGGAACATATTCCAGTATGTGCTAGCAAAACAGTCCTGTAGCGTAGCATCAAACCTTTAGTTTTTGCTTGTAAGCAGGAATCAGGAGGATAGAATTATGGACATACAGTGGGGCAAAAAAAAAAGTATTTAGTCAGCCACCAATTCTGCAAGTTCTCCCACTTAAAAAGATGAGAGAGACCTGTAATTTTCATCATAGGTACACTTCAACTATGACAGACAAAATTAGGAAAAATTCCAGAAAATCACATTGTAGGATTTTTAATGAATTTATTTTCAAATTATGGTGGAAAATAAGTATTTGGTCACCTACAAACAAGCAAGATTTCTGCCTCTCACAGACCTGTAACTTCTTCTTTAAGAGGCTCCTCTGTCCTCCACTCGTTACCTGTATTAATGGCACCTGTTTGAACTTGTTATCAGTATAAAAGACACCTGTCCACAACCTCAAACAGTCACACTCCAAACTCCACTATGGCCAAGACCAAAGAGCTGTCAAAGGACACCAGAAACAAAATTGTAGACCTGCACCAGGCTGGAAAGACTGAATCTGCAATAGGTAAGCAGCTTGGTTTGAAGAAATCAACTGTGGGAGCAATTATTAGGAAATGGAAGACATACAAGACCACTGATAATCTCCCTCGATCTGGGGCTCCACGCAAGATCTCACCCCGTGGGGTCAAAATTATCACAAGAACGGTGAGCAAAAATCTCAGAACCACACGGGGGGACCTAGTGAATGACCTACAGAGAGCTGGGACCAAAGTAACAAAGCCTACCATCAGTAACACACTACGCCACCAGGGACTCAAATCCTGCAGTGCCAGACGTGTCCCCCTGCTTAAACCAGTACATGTCCAGGCCCGTCTGAAGTTTGCTAGAGAGCATTTGGATGATCCAGAAGAAGTTTGGGAGAATGTCATATGGTCAGATCAAACCAAAATATAACGTTTTGGTAAAAACTCAACTCATCGTGTTTGGAGTACAAAGAATGCTGAGTTGCATCCAAAGAACACCATACCTACTGTGAAGCATGGGGGTGGAAACATCATGCTTTGGGGCTGTTTTTCTGCAAAGGGACAAGGACGACTGATCCGTGTAAAGGAAAGAATGAATGGGGCCATGTATCGTGAGATTTTGAGTGAAAACCTCCTTCCATCAGCAAGGGCATTGAAGATGAAACATGGCTGGGTCTTTCAGCATGACAATGATCCCAAACACACTGCCCTGGCAACGAAGGAGTGGCTTTGTAAGAAGCATTTCAAGGTCCTGGAGTGGCCTAGCCAGTCTCCAGATCTCAACCCCATAGAAAATCTTTGGAGGGTGTTGAAAGTCTGTGTTGCCCAGCAACAGCCCCAAAACATCACTGCTCTAGAGGAGATCTGCATGGAGGAATGGGCCAAAATACCAGCAACAATGTGTGAAAACCTTGTGAAGACTTTGTTTGACCTCTGTCTTTGCCAACAAAGGGTATATAACAAAGTATTGAGATTAACTTTTGTTTTTGACCAAATACTTATTTTCCACCATAATTTGCAAATAAATTCATAAAAAATCCTACAATCTGATTTTCTGGATTTTTTTCCCCTTATTTTGTCTGCAATAGTTGAAGTGTACCTATGATGAAAATTACAGGCCTCTCTCATCTTTTTAAGTGGGAGAACTTGCAGAATTGGTGGCTGACTAAATACTTTTTTGCCCCACTGTATTTGCCAAATGGAGGGTGAAGGAGAGCTTTGTATGCATCTCTGTTTGTGGAGTAAAGGTGGTCTAGAGGATTTTTCCTCTGGTTGCACATGTGACATGCTGGTAAAAAAATTAAGTTTCCCTGCATTAAAGTTCCCCGCCACTAGGAGCGCCGCTTCTGGGTGAGCATTTTCTTGTTTGCTTATGGCCTTATAGAGTTGGTTGAGTGCGGTCTTAGTGCCAGTATCGGTCTGTGGTGGTAAATAGATGGCTACGAATAATATAGATGAGAACTCTCTTGGTAGATAGTGTGGTCTACAGCTTATCATAAGGTTCTCTACCTCAAGCGAGCAATACCTCAAGACTTCTTTAATATTAGACATCGCGCACTAGTTGTTATTCACAAAAAGACACAAACCCCACCCCTCGTCTTACCAGACATAGCTTCTCTGTTCTGCCGGTGCATTGAAAATCCCTCCAGCTCTATATTATCTGTGTTGTCGTTCAGCCACGACTCGTGAAACATAAGATATTACAGTTCTTAATGTTCTTTTGGTAGGATAATCGTAATTGTGAGGTCATCAATTTTATTTTCCAATGATTGCATGTTAGCAAGTAGAACTGATGGCAGTGGAAGTTTACTCGCTCGCCTACGGATCCTCAAAAAGCAGCCTGATCTGCGTGCTCTTACGTCTTCTCTTCACACAAATGACGGGAATCTGGGCCTGTTAGAACAACATACTCTCCTGTCAGTACAACATACTCTCCTGTCTGTACAACATACTCTCCTGTCTGTACAACATACTCTCCTGTCTGTACAACATACTCTCCTGTCTGTACAACATACTCTCCTGTCTGTACAACATACTCTCCTGTCAGTACAAGACACTCTCCTGTCTGTACAAGACACTCTCCTGTCTGTACAACATACTCTCCTGTCAGTACAACATACTCTCCTGTCTGTACAACATACTCTCCTGTCAGTACAACATACTCTCCTGTCTGTACAAGACACTCTCCTGTCTGTACAAGACACTCTCCTGTCTGTACAAGACACTCTCCTGTCTGTACAAGACACTCTCCTGTCTGTGCAAGACACTCTCCTGTCTGTACAAGACACTCTCCTGTCTGTACAAGACACTCTCCTGTCTGTACAACATAGTCTTCTGTCTGTACAACATACTCTCCTGTCTGTACAACATACTCTCCTGTCTGTACAACATACTCTCCTGTCAGTACAACATACTCTCCTGTCTGTACAAGACACTCTCCTGTCTGTACAAGACACTCTCCTGTCTGTGCAAGACACTCTCCTGTCTGTACAAGACACTCTCCTGTCTGTACAAGACACTCTCCTGTCTGTACAAGACACTCTCCTGTCTGTACAAGACACTCTCCTGTCTGTACAAGACACTCTCCTGTCTGTGCAAGACACTCTCCTGTCTGTACAAGACACTCTCCTGTCTGTACAAGACACTCTCCTGTCTGTACAACATACTCTCCTGTCTGTACAAGACACTCTCCTGTCTGTACAAGACACTCTCCTGTCTGTACAAGACACTCTCCTGTCTGTACAACATACTCTCCTGTCTGTACAAGACACTCTCCTGTCTGTACAAGACACTCTCCTGTCTGTACAACATACTCTCCTGTCTGTACAAGACACTCTCCTGTCTGTACAAGACACTCTCCTGTCTGTGCAAGACACTCTCCTGTCTGTACAAGACACTCTCCTGTCTGTACAAGACACTCTCCTGTCTGTGCAAGACACTCTTCTGTCTGTACAAGACACTCTCCTGTCTGTACAAGACACTCTCCTGTCTGTGCAAGACACTCTTCTGTCTGTACAAGACACTCTCCTGTCTGTACAACATACTCTCCTGTCTGTACAAGACACTCTCCTGTCTGTGCAAGACACTCTTCTGTCTGTACAAGACACTCTCCTGTCTGTACAACATAGTCTTCTGTCTGTACAAGACACTCTCCTGTCTGTACAACATACTCTCCTGTCTGTACAACATAGTCTTCTGTCTGTACAAGACACTCTCCTGTCTGTACAACATACTCTCCTGTCTGTACAAGACACTCTCCTGTCTGTACAAGACACTCTCCTGTCTGTACAAGACACTCTCCTGTCTGTACAACATACTCTGCTGTCTGTACAACATACTCTCCTGTCTGTACAACATACTCTCCTGTCTGTACAACATACTCTCCTGTCTGTACAAGACACTCTCCTGTCTGTACAACATACTCTCCTGTCTGTACAAGACACTCTCCTGTCTGTACAACATACTCTGCTGTCTGTACAACATACTCTCCTGTCTGTACAACATACTCTCCTGTCTGTACAACATACTCTCCTGTCTGTACAAGACACTCTCCTGTCTGTACAACATACTCTCCTGTCTGTACAACATACTCTCCTGTCTGTACAAGACACTCTCCTGTCTGTACAACATACTCTCCTGTCTGTACAACATACTCTGCTGTCTGTACAACATACTCTGCTGTCTGTACAACATACTCTCCTATCTGTACAACATACTCTCCTGTCTGTACAAGACACTCTCCTGTCTGTACAAGACACTCTCCTGTCTGTACAACATACTCTGCTGTCTGTACAACATACTCTCCTGTCTGTACAACATACTCTGCTGTCTGTACAACATACTCTGCTGTCTGTACAACATACTCTGCTGTCTGTACAACATACTCTGCTGTCTGTACAACATACTCTCCTGTCTGTACAACATACTCTCCTGTCTGTACAAGACACCCTACTCTCAGCACAAGACACTCTACTCTCCACTCTACTCTCAGCACAAGATACCCTACTCACTACACTCTTAGAAAAAGGGTTCCAAAAGGGTTCTTCAGCTGTCCCCATAGGATAACACTTTTTTTGTTCCAGGTAGACTGTTTTTGGTTCCAGGTATAAACCTTTTGGGTTCCATGTAGAACCCTCTGTAACCCTTTCTGCAGAGGGTTCTACATGGAACCCAAAGGTGTTCTACCTGGAACCAAAAAAGGTTATCCAAAGGTTTTCCTATGTGGACAACCCTTTTTGGTTCTAGATAGCACCTTTATTTCTCCAAGATATCCTACTCAGTGCAAGTTACTCTACTCAATACAAGATAGATACTCTACTCACTACAAGATACCCTACTCAGTATGAGATAGTTTACTCACTATCTACTACAGTACTCACAACCAGTGAACGTTAGAGTGAAGCATCCCTTCAGTTATGGGTTCTTGACTTGTTATCCAGTCATTCACCTACAGATTGACATATAACCTCCCACTGTCAAATATTTCATCTCTGGGTTGTTATGCAAAGCTAACTGTCTAATGGGTGCAGACTGCTGTCATATCAGTGAACAGAATAACTGTCACCCAACTGTCACCAACCTAGCCAAAAGCAAACAGCTGAAAACATCACAGTACAACTAAGCTACATCATAATATCAGTAAGTTTGAAGATCCCAAAAATGAATAAATAACACCTATCAACAAGAAGACTAAATCCATGAGAGTGTATTAATTCCATTAAGATGGTAATGTGTGTTTTTCTATGTGTGTACCAGTTCTTTTTTTGACTCCGGTAAGTCCCAGTGTCAGTTTACAGAAACACCTGTTCTCCCAGCTCACAAAGCCTCCCACCTGCGTATCCGTTGGTAACAACATGGCCCCATTCACTCTAAAGGCAAATTAAACAAAGACACAGAAACACACCTTACCCTCAGAGAAACTTAGGAGTCCAAGCTGATCCAATCAGAAGCTGTGTTTTGGGGTAGTAGTGGGAGAGAGTACTGTTACCATCATCCTCATCCTCCTCCCAGCTCCCTCTCCCAGCTCCCTCTCTCTGTGTGTTCTCTGTCATCTTTGCATTATGTATCTACACAGTAACATAAACCTACCCCACTGGTTTACCCCCCCCCCCCTCTCTCTCCTCCCCTTCCATTGTTACTCCCTCCTTCCTTCTTGCTCACAGGACGACATTCCAGACTCGCTCAGTGTGTCACCTTCTGACCACGCACACACACTTATACTGTATGTACACATGCATATGTATCATCCCCTTCCACACACACATACAGTACAAACACATGCTGCCATTTTGTATTGATCAGTTGACCCTGAAGTCAGTCAGTAGATTTACAACTACACTACATGAGATGTGACGCTGTACAACACACACGCACACACACACACACACACACACACACACACACACACACACACACACACACACACACACACACACACCAAACAGCCATATCAAAATCAATCTCTCTGTCTCCTGCTGTGACATCACCACAGCCAGAGGAAGAAGGGACAGGGTTCTTGGGGCAATGTGAGGGTTGGCCAGTTCAGGGCTCTGACTGAGAAAAATAACATCAACTTATCAATAGCACAGGTCAATAGGTCTAAAGGTACTCCCACATATTGATTATATATCTGTCAGTGTGTTAAGTGTCATGTTGATGCCCACAAACAAGGCAGATCTAGACAGGACAATATCTGCATTATAAGAAATACATGAAAAGGTTGAAAATGACTTAAAAAACATTTACCTCAGACTTGTAGCTGTTCCGCTCTGTCGTCTGAAGCGTGAGCTGAGAGACTTCCTTCCTGAGGGAACAAAGAAGTGTCACACCACCGGTAGAGACATCAGTATCACACCTTCATTTACATATACAGTGTGCTGTGTTCCTAACAGCATCCTTTCCTTGTCTCCTTTCCTTTATGACCACTGTCTCATCAGCAGTATTCCTCCTTCATGACCACTGTCTCATCAGCAGTATTCCTCCTTCATGACCACTGTCTCGTCAGCAGTATTCCTCCTTCATGACCACTGTCTCGTCAGCAGTATTCCTCCTTCATGACCACTGTCTCGTCAGCAGTATTCCTCCTTCATGACCACTGTCTCGTCAGCAGTATTCCTCCTTCATGACCACTGTCTCGTCAGCAGTATTCCTCCTTCATGACCACTGTCTCGTCAGCAGTATTCCTCCTTCATGACCACTGTCTCGTTAGCAGTATTCCTCCTTCATGACCACTGTCTCGTTAGCAGTATTCCTCCTTCATGACCACTGTCTCGTTAGCAGTATTCCTCCTTCATGACCACTGTCTCGTTAGCAGTATTCCTCCTTCATGACCACTGTCTCGTTAGCAGTATTCCTCCTTCATGACCACTGTCTCGTCAGCAGTATTCCTCCTTCATGACCACTGTCTCGTCAGCAGTATTCCTCCTTCATGAACACTGTCTCGTTAGCAGTATTCCTCCTTCATGACCACTGTCTCGTCAGCAGTATTCCTCCTTCATGACCACTGTCTCGTCAGCAGTATTCCTCCTTCATGAACACTGTCTCGTTAGCAGTATTCCTCCTTCATGACCACTGTCTCGTTAGCAGTATTCCTCGGTTTCCTCTAGATGTTTCAGACTGCCAAGGCTATGAAGCCAGCATGGTTTATTCTCAGTAGCAGAATGTGGTCTGAGAGGGCAGCTAAACAACCACACTGGTTTATACTGCATGGGAATATAAACAGACACAGAGGCAGGCGGGCGAGCAGACATTCACTCAATCAGTCACTGTCTCACTCAGTCCCTGTCTCACTCAGTCCCTGTCTCACTCAGTCACTGTCTCACTCAGTCACTGTCTCACTCAGTCACTGTCTCACTCAGTCACTGTCTCACTCAGTCACTGTCTCACTCAGCCACTGTCTCACTCAGTCATTCATTCACTCACTCAGTCACCGGCTCGCTCACTAACTCATTCGTATGTTCAGGAGACCTCAGATCCTCAAAAAGTTCTACAGCTGCACCATCGAGAGCATCCTGACTAGTTGCATCACCGCTTGGTATGGCAACTGCTCGGCATCCAACCGCAAGGCTCTACAGAGGGTAGTGCTTACGGCCCAGTACATCACTGGGGCTAATCTCTCTGCCATCCAGCAGTAGGCTCCCAAGTGGTGCAACGGTCTAAGGCACTGCATCTCAGTGTTAGAGGAGTCACTACAGACCCTGGTTCGATCCTGGGCTGTATCACAACCGGCTGTGATCGGGAGTCCCATAGGGCGCACTATTAGGTTAGGGGAGAGTTTGGCCGGGGTAGGCCCTCATTGTAAAATAAGAATTTGTTCTTATTAACTGACTTGCCTAGTTAAGTAAAAAAATGTACCAGGCGGTGTAGGAGGAAGGCCCTAATAATTGTCAAAGACTCTAACCACCGAAGTCATAGACTGTTCTCTCTGCTAACGGCATGGCAAGTGGTACTGGAGCATCAAGTCAAAGTCCAAAAGTCTCATTAATAACAGCTTCTACCCCCAAGCCATGAGACTGCTAAACAGTAAATCAAATGGCTACTCAGACTATTTTCATTGACCCCCTTTTTTAGGCTGCTGCTGCTTGCTGTTAGTATCTATGCAGTCACTTTACCCCTACCTACATGTACATGTTTCCTCAATTACCTCGACTTACCTGTACCCTCGCACATTGACTCGGTACTGGCACCCCTTGTATATAGTCTCGTTGTTATTTTATTGTGCTACTTAAAAATAAAAATTATATATATATATATATATATATATATATATAGCAAATATTTTCTTGCTTACTTAAAAATCTGAATTGTTGGTTAAGGGCTTGAAGGTAAGCATTTCATGTGACGGATCATGTCACATACAACATTGTAACATTTCTGTATAATCTGTAATAAGAAAGGTACAGTACTTACATGTGTTTGTGCATCTCTAGTGAAGCAACAAGTTACAGCCATCACCCCTTAAATCCACCAGTAGCAGACAGTCAGCCAGTAGCAGTCAGCCAGTAGCAGTCAGCCAGGGGCAGTCAGCCAGTAGCAGTCAGCCAGTAGCAGTCAGCCAGTAGCAGTCAGCCAGTGGCAGTCAGCCAGTAGCAGTCAGCTAGGGGCAGTTAGCCAGTAGCAGTTAGCCAGTAGCAGTCAGCCAGTAGCAGTCAGTCGGGGGCAGTCAGGCAGGGGCAGTCAGCCAGGGGCAGTCAGCCAGTAGCATAACAGAAGCAGGGTAGTGGTTTGGTTTATAGATGACTAGACTGTCACAGTGTACAGACAGATGGCTCGTGGCTGTGTGCAGATACAGTATCAGCCAAATGAGCCAAACTCAAAGTCTCCCCAAGATATAATGGACTATGGAATGGTGACATTAGCCTATATCTATATCATGAATGACCAAAGTCCATGCAATGACAACACATAGGCAAACTTGCAAACTTACTTGTCACCTATATATATATATATATATATATATATATATACACTGCTCAAAAAAATAAAGGGAACACTTAAACAACACAATGTAACTCCAAGTCAATCACACTTCTGTGAAATCAAACTGTCCACTTAGGAAGCAACACTGATTGACAATACATTTCACATGCTGTTGTGCAAATGGAATAGACAACAGGTGGAAATTATAGGCAATTAGCAAGAAACCCCCAATAAAGGAGTGGTTCTGCAGGTGGTGACCACAGACCACTTCTCAGTTCCTATGCTTCCTGGCTGATGTTTTGGTCACTTTTGAATGCTGGCGGTTCTTTCACTCTAGTGGTAGCATGAGACGGAGTCTACAACCCACACAAGTGGCTCAGGTAGTGCAGCTCATCCAGGATGACACATCAATGCGAGCTGTGGCAAGAAGGTTTGCTGTGTCTGTCAGCGTAGTGTCCAGAGCATGGAGGCGCTATCCGGAGACAGGTCAGTACATCAGGAGACGTGGAGGAGGCCGTAGGAGGGCAACAACCCAGCAGCAGGACCGCTACCTCCGCCTTTGTGCAAGGAGGAGCAGGAGGAGCACTGCCAGAGCCCTGCAAAATAACCTCCAGCAGGCCACAAATGTGCATGTGTCTGCTCAAACGGTCAGAAACAGACTCCATGAGGGTGGTATGAGGGCCCGACGTCCACAGGTGGGGGTTGTGCTTACAGCCCAACACCGTGCAGGATGTTTGGCATTTGCCAGAGAACACCAAGATTGGCAAATTCACCACTGGCGCCCTGTGCTCTTCACAGATGAAAGCAGGTTCACACTGAGCACATGTGACAGACGTGACAGAGTCTGGAGACGCTGTGGAGAACGTTCTGCTGCCTGCAACATCCTCCAGCATGAACGGTTTGGCGGTGGGTCAGTCATGGTGTGGGGTGGCATTTCTTTGGGGGGCCGCACAGGCCTTCATGTGCTCGCCAGAGGTAGCCTGACTGCCATTAGGTACCGAGATGAGATCCTCAGACCCCTTGTGAGACCATATGCTGGTGCGGTTGGCCCTGTGTTCCTCCTAATGCAAGACAATGCTAGACCTCATGTGGCTGGAGTGTGTCAGCAGTTCCTGCAAGAGGAAGGCATTGATGCTATGGACTGGCCCGCCCGTTCCCCAGACCTGAATCCAATTGAGCACATCTGGGATATCATGTCTCGCTCCATCCACCAACGCCACGTTGCACAACAGACTGTCCAGGAGTTGGCGGATGCCTTACTCCAGGTCTGGGAGGAGATCCCTCAGGAGACCATCCGCCACCTCATCAGGAGCTTGCCCAGGCATTGTAGGGAGGTCATACAGGCACGTGGAGGCCACACACACTACTGAGCCTCATTTTGACTTGTTTTAAGGACATTACATCAAAGTTGGATCAGCCTGTAGTGTGGTTTTCCACTTTAATTTTGAGTGTGACTCCAAATCCAGACCTCAATGGGTTGATGAATTTGATTTCCATTGATCATTTTTATGTGATTTTGTTGTCAGCACATTCAACTATGTAAAGAAAAATGTATTTAATAAGAATATTTCATTCACTCAGATCTAGGATGTGTTATTTTAGTGTTCCCTTTATTTTTTTGAGCAGTGTATATATATATATATATCACAGAAAAACAAAAAAGAGAAAAATATGTTTACACAGAAAGAGTTCAGTTTCAGGAGATGCCAATTAAGATAAATGGTTTGCTTGCTTGACAGTTCAATGTTTGTATTGGCCATTGTATAGGCTAGGCACCATCTCTGTTGACCACTTCCCTAAAGCATTAGCTGTAAATGGAATGCTTTGGTGTCAGAGGCCCGGGGGTTTTGCTTTGAGAGATTTCCCACCCAGCCAAGCAATCAGGGGAAACACTGTAGTCAGAGAAATCAGATGGGTGCTACACATTGGTAATGGATGAGGAGAGTTTCTGTTTCCACCCATGTACACGTGACAATCCCGGATGTCAACAACAGGGAAGTGTCAACGCTTCGTTGTTACAGATTTTCCAATGGATTAACCGACATTTGATAATTAATTAATGTTAGTCACTCGTGTACATTCTGAAAGGAACTATGAGTGAGTTCTGTTGATTCTACGCTAGTTTAGCATTTGACGAAGACTTTCAACATGAGGTCCGATTCTCCTCTCTCCAGCGTCAACGTAGTGCTTGTTATGGCCTACGGAAGTCTGGTAAGTCTTAAATGAATGTGTTCTCGTGTTTTTCCTTAATATAAAGACTGCTTGACAAAACTAGCTAGCTGTTGCGTTTCTCAGGACTCCTGTGTAATGGAATTAGCTTGCTAGCTACAGTATAGAGACAGGCAACACAGCAGAAGTGTCAATCAAGGTGTAACAATGAACAGGTTATATGACAGGCAATGAAGACGAACTGGGCACTTGTAGTACTGAAAGCACACAACACAGTAAAATATAGCTAGCTTTTATTAAAGGGATAATTCACCCAAATTACAAAATTACACGTTGGTTTCCTCACCCTGTAAGTTATGACAGCAATCCACGCCTTGGTTTTATTTCCCTTGCTTTGGTTTTGTTTCCCAATGCTAATCTTTTAGCATTTGTGGCACATACCCCATTCAATGGGACCGATGTTAGCATTTTTTTGCGCATCACGTCCAAATCATCCGAAAGTATCTCAAAATGGTTCTGAAGCTCATCAAAGTCACTTATAGGTGATTTGAACATGCTAAATGGGATTTGTGTCACTAATGCATTTGCAAACAGTGCCAGGGAAACTTAACTAAAGCATTGATTTCGGTCATACCGTAGACTGCTTACAGGGTATTGACACCAAAATGTAATTTTGTAATTTGGGTGAACTAAGAATGTATCTATTGTGGACAGGGTTTACGTGAGATTTTAGGTTCAAAACGTTTTGCAACGGAATCCGACTAATGAATACCCCCAAGTGGAAGTGCATTCTCTAGATAGAGATGGTGCAACTGTGTAATCACCTGCAACTAATCATAAAACAATAATTCAAAGGGACCAATAAGATGACAGTTACAAATCATATGATTACTGTAGTTGACTTTATGGAGGCCCCTCCACCCTGTTACAGTACATGCAAGCTGTGTCAGTGTATGCTGAACAAAAATATAAACGCAACAATTTCAAAGATTTGACTGAGTTCCAGTTCATATATGGAAATCGGTCAATTTAAATACATTCAATAGGCCCTAATCTATGGATTTCACATGACTTGGAATACAGATATACATCTGTTGGTCACAAATACCTTTTAAAAAATGTAGGGGCGGGGATCAGAAAACCAGTCAGTATCTGATGTGACCACCATTTGCCTCATGCAGAGCGACACTGTTGATTGTGGCCTTTGGAATGTTATCCCACTTCACTTCAATGGCTGAACGAAGTTGCAGGATATTGACGGGAACTGGAACACGTTATCGTACACATCGATGCAGAGCATCCAAACATGGTGACATGTCTGGTGAGTATGCAGGCCATGGAAGAACTGGGACACGTTATCGTACACATCGATCCAGAACATCCAAACATGGTGACATGTCTGGTGAGTATGCAGGCCATGGAAGAACTGGGACATGTTATCGTACACATCGATCCAGAACATCCAAACATGGTGACATGTCTGGTGAGTATGCAGGCCATGGAAGAACTGGGACATGCTTAGCTTTTGTGTACAGATCCTTGCAACATGGTGCTGTGCATTATTATGCTGAAACATGAGGTCATGGTGGTGGATGAATGACACAACAATGGGCCTCAGGATCTTGTCACGGTATCGCTGTGCATTCAATATAATGCAATTGTGTTCATTGTCCATGGTTAGAGCATTGGGCCAATAACTGAAATGTTGCTAGATCGAATCCCCGAGTTGACAAGGTAAAAATCTGTCATTCTGCACCTGAACAAGGCAGTTAACCCACTGATCCTAGGCCGTCATTGTAAATAAGAAGTTGTTCTTAACTGACTTGCCTAGCTAAATAAAATAAAAATGTTTTTAAAAAAAATGATGCCTGCTCATACCATAACCCCAATGCCACCATGGGGCAGTCTATTCACAACGTTGACATAAGCAAACTGCTGGCCCACACAACGCCTTTACAGGTGGTCTGCGGTTGTGAGGCTGGTTGGACTTACTGCCAAATTCTCTAAAGCGATGTTGGAAGTGGCTCATGGTAGAGAAATTAACATTACATTATCTGGCAACAGCTCTGGTGGACAATCCTGCAGTCAGCATGCCAATTTCACGCTCCCTCAACTTGAGACACCTGTGGCATTGTGTTGTGTGACAAAATGGCACATTTTAGAGTGGCCTTTTATTGTCCCCAGCACAAGGTGCAACTGAGTAATGATCATGCTGTTTAATCAGCTTCTTGATATGCCACACCTGTCAGGTGGATGGATTGTATTGGCAAAGAAGAAATGCTCACTAACAGGGTTAAAAACAAATTTGTACACAATTATTTTTGTGGTCTTTTATTTCAGCTCATGAAACATGGGACCAACACTTTACATATTGCATTTATATTTTTGTTCAGTGTATATCTTGCTTGCCAAATTCTATATTGTGTCACCCCTTTCTAGAACATACTCCTCTGGATAGGTTGATGTCTCTTCCAGGACATACTCCTCTGGATAGGTTGATGTCTCTTCTAGGACATACTCCTCTGGATAGGTTGATGTCTCTTCTAGGACATACTCCTCTGGATAGGTTGATGTCTCTTCTAGGACATACTCCTCTGGATAGGTTGATGTCTCTTCTAGGACATACTCCTCTGGATAGGTTGATGTCTCTTCTAGGACATACTCCTCTGGATAGGTTGATGTCTCTTCTAGGACATACTCCTCTGGATAGGTTGATGTCTCTTCTAGGACATACTCCTCTGGATAGGTTGATGTCTCTTCTAGGACATACTCCTCTGGATAGGTTGATGTCTCTTCTAGGACATACTCCTCTGGATAGGTTGATGTCTCTTCTAGGACATACTCCTCTGGATAGGTTGATGTCTCTTCTAGGACATACTCCTCTGGATAGGTTGATGTCTCTTCTAGGACATACTCCTCTGGATAGGTTGATGTCTCTTCTAGGACATACTCCTCTGGATAGGTTGATGTCTCTTCTAGGACATACTCCTCTGGATAGGTTGATGTCTCTTCTAGGACATACTCCTCTGGATAGGTTGATGTCTCTTCTAGGACATACTCCTCTGGATAGGTTGATGTCTCTTCTAGGACATACTCCTCTGGATAGGTTGATGTCTCTTCTAGGACATACTCCTCTGGATAGGTTGATGTCTCTTCTAGGACATACTCCTCTGGATAGGTTGATGTCTCTTCTAGGACATACTCCTCTGGATTGGTTGATGTCTCTTCTAGGACATACTCCTCTGGATAGGTTGATGTCTCTAATGTACAGAGGTCTGTGTCTCCAGGTGTTTGTGCTGCTGTTCATCTTTGTGAAGAGGCAGATAATGCGCTTCGCCATGAAGTCTCGTAGAGGACCACATGTACCCCTGGGCCACAACGCTCCAAAGGTAAGACACACACACTCAGTCTGACTCATTTTGAACATGATTTTTCTATACACGTGTTAATTTTCTCTACTTCCTGTGTCCTTTAGGAGCTGAGACAGGAGATAGACTCTGGTCTGTCCAAGGTTCAGGAGATCCGCTTTGAGCCACGCCTGCTGTCTGAACAGGACGACAGACTACAGAGTGGCGGTGAGAGAACCCATACATCATGTAGATATCTTTTCTACCCAATCTACAGCTACAGTAGCCCTCTGTGAACTAAAAAAGATGATCTATGTGTGTGTTTTTCAGGTTGCTATGACTACCTGTACAGAATGAGGGCACTAGATGCCATACGAGACTCTGGTAAGTCTTCTCCTGCTGTTTCACCCTGGCCTGTACATCTCACTGTCATCATCCCAGTCCAACAGCACCCCCTGCTGGGGCATTATGTAGTAACTATGGTATTACTCAGTGCTGTTCTTGTGCACGAAGCAACGCGGAGATACAACCCTTAGCCGTGGTATATTGGCCATATACCACAAACCCCCGAGGTGCCCTGTTGCTATTATAAACTGGTTTCCAATGTAATTAGAACAGTAAAAATACATGTTTTGTCATACCTGTGGTATACCACGGCTTTCAGCCAATCAGCATGCAGGGCTCGAACCACCCAGTTTATAATGCTGCACATCCTCTTCACCTACTGTACTACCTCATAAATCAGTGGCCTTCGACCTATAGATCCATAACTCCAATTTGATCATAAAATATCTTCTCATCTCCTGTCAGATATTCCGTTCAGTGAGTTGGGAGGGACTCCCACAGCTGTGACAGGGAGGAGATTCCGCGCCTGGCTTCTAGATCTGAGGAGTTCCCATTCCCTGTTCTGCAGCAGCCGTAGTTCCCTCATAGACACACTGCTGGAGGGCTACCACAACGCTCGCCACGGCACCGGGGTCAGTGTGTCTCTATTTTATCTGGGGGAGAGAAACATGCCTGTGTCTGCACGACACTGTGTCTGCCACTTACTGAGTGGTCTATAGTAGAGGTCGACCGATTATGATTTTTCAATGACGATACCGATTATTGGAGGACCCCCAAAAAAAAAGCTGATACCGATTAATCGGCCAATTTTTAAATACTGAATGAACACTTTTATTTTAACTTATTATAATACATCAATAAAATCAATTTAGCCTCAAATAATGAAACATGTTCAATTTGGTTTAAATAATGCCAAAACAAAGTGTTGGAGAAGACATTAAAAGTACAGTATGTGCCATGTAAAAAAGCTAATGTTTAAGTTCCTTGCTCAGAACATGAGAACATATGAAAGCTGATGGTTCCTTTTAACATGAGTCTTCAATATTTCCAGGTAAGAAGTTTTAGGTTGAAGTTATTATAGGAATTATAGGACTATTTCTCTCCATACCATTTGTATTTCATATACCTTTGACTATTGGATGTTCTTATAGGCACTTTAGTATTGCCAGTGTAACAGTATAGCTTCCGTCCCTCTCCTCGCTCCTACCTGGGCTCGAACCAGGAACACATCGACAACAGCCACCCTCGAAGCAGCGTTACCCATGCAGAGCAAGGGGAACAACTCCAAGTCTCAGAGCGAGTGACGTTTGAAACGCTATTAGCGCGCACCCTGCTAACTAGCTAGCCATTTCACATCGGTTACACCAGCCTAATCTCGGGAGTTGATAGGCTTGAAGTCATAAACAGCGCAATACTTGAAGAGCTGCTGGCAAACGCAGGAAAGTGCTGTTTGAATGAATGCTTATGAGCCTGCTGGTGTCTACCATCGCTCAATCAGACTGCTCTATCAAATCATAGACTTAATTATAACATAATAACACACAGAAATGCGAGCCTTTGGTCATTAATATGGTCAAATCCAGGAACTATAATTTAGAAAATAAAACGTTTATTCTTTCAGTGAAATACGGAACCGTTCCGTGTTTTATCTAACGGGTGGCATCCACAAGTCTAAATATTGTTACATTGCACAACCTTCAATGTTATGTCATAATTATGTAAAATTCTGGCAAATTAGTTTGCAACGAGCCAGGCGGCCCAAACTGTTGGAAATACCCTGACTCTGCGTGCAATGAACGCAAGAGGTGACACAATTTCCCTAGTTTAATATTGCCTGCTAACATGAATTTCTTTTAACTAAATATGCAGGTTTAAAAATATATACTTCTATGTATTGATTTTAAGAAACGCATTGGTGTTTATGGTTAGGTACATTCGTGCAACGATTATGCTTTTTTCGCAAATGCGTTTTTGTAAAATCATCCCCCTTTTGGCGAAGTTGGCTGGCTTTGTTAGGAAGAAAGCCTTTACAGTTCTCAACGAGCCAGGCGGCCCAAACTGCTGCATATACCATGACTCTGTTGCACAGAACGCAAGAGAAGTGACACAATTTCTCTAGTTAAATTTTTTTATGTTAACAGGCAATATTAACTAAATATGCAGGTTTAAAAATATATACTTGTGTATTGATTTTAAGAAAGGCGTTGATGTTTATGGTTAGGTACACATTGGTGCAACGACAGTGCTTTTTTCGCGAATGCGCTTGTTAAATCACCCTTTTGGTGAAGTAGGCTGTGATTCAATGATGAATTAACAGGCACCGCATCGATTATATGCAACGCAGGACAAGCTAGATAAACTAGTAATATCATCAACCATGTGTAGTTAACTAGTGATTATGTTAAGATTGTTTTTTATAAGATACGTTTAATGCTAGCTAGCACCTTACCTTGGCTCCTTGCTGCACTCGTGTAACAGGTAGTCAGCCTGCCACATAGTCTCCTCGTGGAGTGCAATGTAATCGGCCATAATCGATGTCCAAAAATGCAGATTACCGATTGTTATGAAAACTTGAAATCGGCCATTCCGATTAATCTGTCGACCTCTAGTCTATAGTGTGTGACTCCTGTCTGTCTCTCTGTGTCTGAAGGTGTTTGGAGAAGCAGAGTTTGTCAAATACAAGGAAGCCCTGAACGAACTGGCCTCTGTGTGAGTATAGACACACTGCCATTTATCTAAGCACTACTCATGTGTTTTAATGAAGGTTTTTCAAGTTTGACACGAGTAGTTATTCTTCTCTCCCCAGTGTGAAGAGCCACTCCAGTTCCACCAGTCTGGACCAGCATCACCAGTTAGCAGCTAAAGACTTGACCAGTACCCCAGAGCCCACCCCCCCCTCTCCCCCCTCCCAGGTCACATACCTGCCGTCAGCTGGGCAACGCACCAAACGACCAAAACACTTCCTGGAACTCAAGAACTTTAAAGATAAGTACAACACCTTGGAAAGCACATTCTGAGAACTACAATCTCCTATGCCATAACACGAGAAACTACAATTCCCTACAGCATACCTTGAGAAACGACAACTTGCTGCCTCTGACAACTGCAACTCCCTAGAAAACAACCTGAAAACTACAACAACTCCTCTGCTACCACTTTAAATCTGTTTTGTTGCGACTACTGGACTCACTTTCCTTCTCTATTTCCAAAGTAGATGGCCTAGTGAGGAAAAAAAAATCTGTTGTTCTGCCCCTGAACAAGGCAGTTAACCCACTGTTCCTAGGCCGTCATTGTAAATAAGAATTAGTTCTTAACTGAATTGCCCAGTTAAATAAAGGTTAAATAAAACGGAAATGAAGGTAGTGGTAAGTAGAGCTCCTGGAGGTGACAGATACTGGGGTTTGTGGTAAAAGAAGAGGTTGGTGAGTTAGTTTAGTGAGAGACTTGTTAGTGCCAGCAGAGAGAGAAGAGACTTGTTAGGGTTGGTACTTGGTACAGTTGGGAAGACTGGAGCACAGCAGGATTAACAGTAGCAGAGCACAGCAGTATAGGAATGACAGTAACATTACACTGCCTTACTAGTCCTGAGGAAAAACACTGCCTACTATCTATCATGCATCTCACATAATAAATAGTGCACTAGATTTAAGCTTAAACATCGTTGTGAACGTTTGCACAGACTTTGCAGGTAGATCATCATGTAGGGCTATGCAAAAGAGATAAGCTACATGCAGTGTTTCCCAAACTTGGTCCTGGGGACCCGAAGTGGTGCACGTTTTGGGTTTTGCCCTAGCACTACACAACTGACTCAAATAATCAACTAATCATCAAGCTTTGATTATTTGAATGAGCTGTGTCGTCCTAGAGCAGAACCTGAAATGTACATCTCTTGGGGTCCCCAGGACTGAGTTTGGGAAACGCTGCATTAATGCACAGTGTTAGAGTAAGACTTGTTTATAATGTGTTCAGTGCTAACTAACTAAGCTATTGATGGACTAACGTTATAGCAGACCAGTGTTCCTCACAATGGCCCTGGAGAGCTACAGTACAGGCTGTGCAGGCTTTTGTTCCCGCCTAGCACTAACACACCTCCAATCAAGCTGATTAGTAGAATCTGGTTAGTCACGGTTGAGCTGGAACAGTACAGAAGAACTATGGATTATTCCAGTATTACTGCTAGACATTTCCAGTATTATTGTCCTGTTCCAGCACTTGTTTAGGGCAGAGCCATGTATTTACATATATATTGCTCTGGTTTAGGGCTAGTGTTACAAGGAAATGAACATGTTACCACGTCTGATGGTTGTCTATTTGCTGCATAAAAATCATTATACTTTTTAGATTGTACAATTTTTTTTGTTGCTGAAATCTTTTTTTGTATTCCATTTTTAAAGATAATTATTTAGAATAAAGCATTCATGTTAAGTGCCCTTTTTCTTGAATGGATGATTTTAATACAATTAAATAATTAAATTAGTATGTATGCATGGTTGAATACTAAAACCGTAATATATTCTTAATGAGTTGGCTATAACGCCTGGGTTCCAGTCTGATATATTCTTAATGAGGTGCGAGTTGGCTATAAAGCCTGGGGTCCAGTCCGATATATTCATAATGAGGGGTAAGTTGGCTATAAAGCCTGGGTTCCAGTCTGATATATTCATAATGAGGTGTGAGTTGGCTATATAGCCTGGGTTCCAGTCAGTTTCTGCTTTAACCAATCCCCTCTCTCTTACAGCAGAAACAGACTGGTATGGTACCCAGGCCCATATGAATCATCAGTGGAGTTATCTAAAGCACCTACAGATGTGGGACCAGGCTAGAGATGTATGGATGATTGTAGCAATGTTCCTCCAATCAAATGTGAACAGCTTCAGAAGTGTGTTTGAATCTAATGAGTTGTGTGTATGATTGGGACCAGAGGAGGCTGGTGAGGAGAGGACGCCTCAATAATGGATAGAACTGAAGGGTAACTAACACGAAAAATCAGGTGTTTTATTTGTTTAATACCATTCCATCCCAGCCATTACTATGGCCTGATAATAGTGCTGAACAGGCTGCTTTATGTTTTAATGGACTCCCCTGATCTATCCTCTGTGCATTGTAATACATACTGCAGCTGCCATTCCATTAAAGTGGTACCACTGGACCAGAGAGATTATTGACTGATGGTGATGTCTTATGACATTTGTGACACTTATGTCTTATGACGTTTTCATGGACATTTGAGATACAACTCAATTCTAGTGGTGTAGGTTACATTTCTCCCCCAAGAACATTATACGTTGCTCATTTCTTTAATAGCAAACATGAACATGAACATCTGCCTTTTCTCCCAGCACTTGTTGGTCTATCATGTGACTCACCACCAGGGGGCAGACATTCACAATGCATAAACTACAGTACTGCTGCACTATGCATGAAATACATAATATAGAAGTTATAATAATGCATTTAGATGTAATATAGAAATGTGAATGACAATATTTGACTCACTAGTCCCCCCTCAAAAAACATGAAAAAAAAATATTTTTCATATATTTATTGAAATAACTAAAACAAAGTATATATGTTGTTAACACACACTAAAATGTCTACTGAAAATGTTTTCCCGAAAATGAAAGTTGTATTTTCACATAAATACATAAAGATGATTGTCACACACTAAGTGTCAGGCCAAACATTCCTGTCTGAAGGATAAAACTAACAAACAAATCCCAGAGTGAGACTACAGGGACATCAAAGAATACCACATAAACAAATAAATATAGTTATGTACAAAGCTGGTGATAGTGGATGAAACGTCAGGTAACTGAAATGCATGCAAAAATGTCGATAATGTCAACAAGACTTCTTGCAAGGTTAGTAAGTACTTGTCAGAATGAATCATCTTCATTTCCTTTAGACTTTAAAGTGACATCAGTGAGGAAGACTTCTAATCCACACATACTAGACCAAACATCCCACTTTCTCAACAAACATGGCCTTCATAACTTTGTATAAACCATGACACATCACTGTGGCCGTTACGTGACCATATAAGTATATTTACAAAAAGTCAAAGATTGTCTTCCTCCCTTTCAGGTGTCAAATAAAGAGGATTCTAACAGTGGACTCTAGGCCACAGACACAGGAAATAGGTTAATGGGTTACAGAAGGGTTTGATGGAAAACTATATCCTCTATCCTTAATGTCTTTCTGCTTCTCCAATACCTGTATAGTGTAGCAACACTCACTCTATCCTGCCTTGGTGCCATGGTAAAAAGATGACAAACTGGTTGTGTTCTGATTAGTTTAATACAGATTTCTTACACCCCCCCCAATCTCTCCCTTCGATCTCACTCATCGGCCATTTTATTTCTCTGTTATGGCCCAGCCTGGCATGGTTGCCTCCTCTCTGAGGCCAAAGACTCGGTCTGTTATCAGACCCTTACTAACCACAGGGTACTGCTATCACACCGTCTCTGGTCCTCTCTGTCAGTAGTAAAGTCCTTCAGACGGACTTCAACAGATGACAATAGATTATGACACTGAGTTAGAAAGAATAATCTGTCTGCTATGAATAAATAGACTTCTATTGAGAATCAACTCTATAAGTATATCTACATCAACGTCCATACACAATCCACACACACACACACACACAGAGGCTGGTGGGAGGAGCTATAGGAGGAATACATGTAACGGTATGAAACACAGAAAACATATGGGAACAGTTGACTGTTCCATATATACCATTCCAGACATTACAATGAGCCACTCCTCCTATTGTTTCTCCCACCAGCCTCCTCTGACACACACACACACTGCATAGTGTCCTATCGAAGGACTGTGGCCATGGGTGGGTGATGGTCGTAGTTGGTGGTCAGTTGATGTGATGTTGTGGTCACCTCAGTTTAAACTTCATACGTGCACTGTGATGTTGGTGTGGTAGTAATGTGGTGGTGGTCTATTTCAGTCCATTGTTGTTTAGCTTAGCAGGTTTGGTGTCGTTAGATTAGCCTCGCTTTCACCAGTTCAGGACTTGGTCTCAATGATTTTGATGAAGGGAAGAGGCTTGTTGGACGAGTTGCTGGGCTTCAAAGGCTTACTGTGGAGGAGAGAGAGAGAAATGAGATCGATGCCAAGGTTTTACTCTGGGGAACACAGGCGGGTGGTGAGTTGATGACAGGTCAGGTGGGTGGTGAGTTGATGACAGGTCAGGCGGGTGGTGAGTTGATGACAGGTCAGGTGGGTGGTGAGTTGATGACAGGTCAGGTGGGTGGTGAGTTGATGACAGGTCAGGCGGGTGGTGAGTTGATGACAGGTCAGGCGGGTGGTGAGTTGATGACAGGTCAGGCGGGTGGTGAGTTGATGACAGGTCAGGCGGGTGGTGAGTTGATGACAGGTCAGGCGGGTGGTGAGTTGATGACAGGTCAGGCGGGTGGTGAGTTGATGACAGGTCAGGCGGGTGGTGAGTTGATGACAGGTCAGGCGGATGGTGAGTTGATGACAGGTCAGGCGGGTGGTGAGTCTGCCTGTGTTACTGGACGTGAATTACCTGTAGACAATCTGACAGGTCTATGACGGGTGTGTGTCTGCCTGTGTTACTGTACGTGAATTACCTGTAGACAATCTGACAGGTCTATGACGGGTGTGTGTCTGCCTGTGTTACTGGACGTGAATTACCTGTAGACAATCTGACAGGTCTATGACGGGTGTGTGTCTGCCTGTGTTACTGTACGTGAATTACCTGTAGACAATCTGACAGGTCTATGACGGGTGTGTGTCTGCCTGTGTTACTGGACGTTGATGACAGGTCTATGATGGGTGTGTGTCTGCCTGTGTTACTGGATGTAAATTACCTGTAGACAATCTGGGCGTGGCGGTCTGATGAGAGGTGCGAGTTTGACCTTTCACCTCCCAGGAAGTAGTCCATCTGATCATGCATCTCCCGGT
>NC_056431.1:1387680-1390180 GCF_018296145.1 Oncorhynchus tshawytscha
ATCTGGGGAATGTAGAACAATGGAGGGAGAAGAACACAAACACACTCAACAACACAGGAGGAGAGGAGGGACGGAATGTACCAGGCCTTCCAGATCTCTCTCCTGGGGGGTGTTCCTCTCCCTCTCTGTATTTGTGAATACACTCATACTAAAATGGACACACACACACTGAACCATGCCAATCTCTTCGAACTGGGTCAGTCTAAGACTTGATATGTAGGTGTTAGACGCACACATAAGCTCTCTCTCACACACACACACACACACACACACACACACACACACACAAACCTGTGTGTATAGGGCATGTGAAAAGCCCCTCACCTGTCCATCATCTTTAGCTCCTCCCTTTGAGGAAGAAGAGATGTTCTGATTGGAGGGAGTGCTGACTCCGTAGCCACTAGCAAGAAACTAGGAGGAGAGAAGGATGAAGAAAGAGAGGGAATAGTGAGGGATGGAGAGAACGAGAAGCGATATGAGAAACATTTAGGTAGAAGTGACACACACAGGACATATTGCATATGTCATCAGTAGGTATCAAAATGAATGATGACACTAAACAACTGGTTCCATAACAACACGTGTTCACATAAACATTATAAATGTGTTCCATAACAACACGTGTTCACAAACATTATAAATGTGTTCCATAACAACACGTGTTCACAAACATTATAAATGTGTTCCTTAACAACACGTGTTCACATAAACATTATAAATGTGTTCCATAACAACACGTGTTCACAAACATTATAAATGTGTTCCTTAACAACACGTGTTCACATAAACATTATAAATGTGTTCCATAACAACACGTGTTCACATAAACATTATAAATGTGTTCCATAACAACACGTGTTCACATAAACATTATAAATGTGTTCCTTAACAACACGTGTTCACATAAACATTATAAATGTGTTCCTTAACAACACGTGTTCACATACCTTGTGTTGTCCTTTGTTCTTGGTTGCCATCTGTTCCCTCAGGGTCTTCAGACAGTATCTCACCTGAGCAACACACACACACACGTGTTACTGACAGACTCACACGCAGAGAGAGAAAGTGAGAGAGAGAGGAGAGAGAATGTGTCTTACCTCCTGTATCTGGGAGACTTCATCTGACAACATCTTGAGGCTCTGCTGGTGTCTCTGCTGCTCCTGTCTACGATCCTCCAGATACACCTGCAACACATGGAACACAGACGTATTACACACACATTACACACCCTGGTAACACACACACCCTCAAACATTAAGCTCCACCCACCTTGATGACCTCAACCTTTTCAGTCTTCTTCTCAGAGGGTTTGATTGGTTCAGGCTTCAGAGCAGGCCTATCACTGGTTGGCTGCACCAGAGCAAATGCTTGTCCGATTGGCTGAAAAATCAGGGAGGGAGGGGAGTTTATGATACTTGGAATAGTGTGAAAATATTTCCAAGCCTCCAGCATGTGTGAACATGAAGTGATTCTGAGTGTGGTGACATGAATGTGTGAGAGGAGTTACGTGCTGCAACACTAGATTGGGAAGAACACTCAGTAACGGACCAACAGGATATGACATCAAGATGTTCCATTCATTCCCATATACAGTAGTAAGTATGATACTCAGATTAGCACTGAGAATGTCTGAAACAAACTGACCGTCAGAAAATGTACTAACCAGAATGAAACAGGTTAGAAACTAATGGTGGTCCTCTAAAACAGAAGGGGAGTTGTAGAATGTATACAGCATTATAGCACACATCTGTCATTTAGGTCCACCGCTTCAAGAACAAACTCTGGAAACTATTTATCTGTGTATACAGGATTCCTGTGTTTGTGTGTGTGTGTGTCAGCAGTGTTCCTGTGTGTGTGTGTGTGTATAAAGCCCCCATAATCAGTAGACATTACATTTAGCCCTGATTGCTATGGTGATCACCACCATTCCATAAACTCTAAACTTCTGTGGGATTGGTCAAAGAAAGAAAGAAAGAAAGAAAGAAAGCAAGAGAGAGAGAGAAAGCGAGAGAGAGAGAGAAAGCGAGAGAGAGAGAGAGAGAGAGAGAAAGCAAGCGAGAGAGAGAGAGAAAGCAAGCGAGAGAGAGAGAGAAAGCAAGCGAGAGAGAGAGAGAAAGCAAGCGAGAGAGAGAGAGAAAGCAAGCGAGAGAGAGAGAGAGAGAAAGCAAGCGAGAGAGAGAGAGAAAGCAAGCAAGAGAGAGAAAGCAAGAGAGAGAGAAAGCAAGCGAGAGAGAGAGAGAAAGCAAGCGAGAGAGAGAGAGAAAGCAAGCGAGAGAGAGAGAAAGCAAGCGAGAGAGAGAGAGAAAGCAAGAGAGAGAGAGAGAGAAAGCAAGCGAGAGAGAGAGAAAGCAAGAGAGAGAGAGAGAGAAAGAAAGCGAGAGAGAGAGAGAAAGCAAGCGAGAGAGAGAGAGAGCAAGCGAGAGAGAGAGAGAAAGCAAGCGAGAGAGAGAGAGAAAGCAAGCGAGAGAGAAAGCAAGCGAGAGAGAGAGAGAAAGCAAGA